>NC_056741.1:719626612-719739112 GCF_019279795.1 Protopterus annectens | reverse complement strand
CATGTCTCCACACAGAAGACGCTCTAGCTGACAATTGAACAGGACAATATCTTACTGTGAGGCGACAATGCTACTGCAGCACCACAGCCGCAGTACATAAGTTTGGTGATGTTTATCAATAAGAATCCAATCTAAGGTGCTCTCTTTTTTGTTTGGTTTGTTAATTCTGGTTGTGGAGTTGATGGTTTGAGAGAAGCCATGAAGGTTAATATGGGAAGTGGGAGTTTCAGTATTGAACACAGGATTATCACAAAAAAACGCCAAGTTTAATCACAGAAGCTTTCGGGTACTCTACCCTTCATCAGCATGTATAAACACAATCTGAGTACATTCATATAGAGGTACATTCAGTATCACATGATTACACCAGCCACTAAGAACACACCAATAAAATTCTTTTATACAATCATTTGGTAATTTTAAAAAAACATGTTGTAAAATTAAATATATGCATAGTTAATAAAAACAAGCAGTTAAGATAAAAATATATAAGAAAAGATATGCATATAACGTCAATATGATAATTTGTGATATATATGCATATCTTTTCTTATATATTTTTATCTTAACTGCTTGTTTTTATTAACTATGCATATATTTAATTTTACAACATGTTTTTTTAAAATTACCAAAATTTTATTGGTGTGTTCTTAGTGGCTGGTGTAATCATGTGATACTGAATGTACCTCTATATGAATGTACTCAGATTGTGTTTATACATGCTGATGAAGGGTGCCAAAGCTTCTGTGATTAAACTTACGCTTTTTGTGATAGAATGTTTATGGTCCTATGATTGAAGGTCTTTGGTGCTATTTATATTTCGAGTTTCAGTATTGACACATTTCTGGTCAATATTAAAGTCCCCTAGTATTATTGTTTCTTGTGGGTAAGTTGATGACACTGAGCTTAGGATATCCTTTATTGTATTGGTATTATTACCAGGAGGTAGATAGATACAGATGATGTATAGGGATTTACTATGGTTGAGTTGAAGTCTGGAAATAAGGACTTCTCCATTATTATCATGTGCTGGGTTATAAGGTAAAGAGATGATTTGTAGCACATCTTTAAATAGGATTGCTACACCCCCTCCCTTACGCTTTATGCAGTCTTGTCTCAATATATTATATCCTGGAGGGATGATTTCATTATCTTTAGTTCCAGGTTTTAACCATGTTTCTGTCAGACATAAGATGTCAAAGGAGTGACCATCTAAGAGGGCATGCAGATGGGCAACTTTGTAATTAATGCTGCGGATATTGAGATGTGCTATTAGGTGTGAGTTGGGGAGTCTGGTAGGGGTGAGTGGGATAGTGGGATTGGAACAGTAAGATTCAATTGTTGAGACATTGGCTGGGCCTGGGTTAGGATGGATGTCACCATCTTTTAAGGAGAAGTTTTTTTAGTCTTAGTATGGGATTATGTATATTACTGATCTGATATTTAAATTTCCATACTGTATGATTAATGTATTTAATGTGTGCGAGTCTGTGATACTTGGCTAGTAGGTAGCTAGGTATGGATGTGATGTTTCTATGATTATGGGAGAGAGTAAGAGTTTGTATGGCTGTTTGTTTTAGAGGGTAGTGAAAATGAAAATAATTCAGGTTTTCAAAGGAGGTAAGGAGATTAAAACAGGTAGTAGCATGGCTATGAGTAGTAGCTTAGTTAGAGTAGTGATAGTAGCTGTTGGCATGTTGCTAAGTTTGGTGTAGAATAATGTAGAGGAGGTAGGACTAGAATAAGACAATATAGAGAGGTATTGGATATGGTCACTAACTCTGAGTAGAGGGAACTTTTGAATGGTTAGGTAGATAGAGGGGGTGTGATTCAATTATCTAAAGTGGTAGGAATGTGGGATTGGTAGGATGGGGAAGAGGGTGTGGTTAGGAAGTATAAGGCTACGACCACTGTGTTGGGTGGGATATGGGGGTAGGGTAGGGGAGCAGAGTGAGCCCGCAGGGCGAGCGGAGTGGCTAGAGACAAGAGAAGGAGTAAGCCTATCAAGAACAATCAGTGAGAACAGCTCAAAATGTAAGGTGAGTAAAGTTAGAGGAGAGTAAGGAGGTTGGGGAAAAAGTGGTGGGAAGGATAGGAGGGGGGTTTGTTAGGTGCAGCGGGATAGTTAAAAGGATGAGGTGGAGTGAGCTAACAAACAAAACTTGGGCAAGGAATTGAAAATAGATTATGTTAAAGGGTAGCAGGCAAGCTGAGTGGGAGGTAGGGCTGGGTAAGGGTGCCACCTAGTGGACAAACTCAGTAGTACAGTAGTACATTCTATGAGGGAGAGGACAGGTCTATATATATATATATATATATATATATATATATATATATATATATATATATATATATATATATATATATATATATATATATAGGTCTACTTCTTTTCATTGAAAACTCATTTCATTGAATTTCAGTTCATTGGGACCAATTCACTGAAAGCTCACTTTACTGAAAACTCATTTTTACTGAATCTCATTTCACCGAAAGCCTAGAAAGCTAAATTTCAATATACTACAACTTAAACCACAGACATACACACTTACAACACCAATGGACTAACACTTTCCAGAAACTAAAACCTACTTACTTACTCTCTTAACAGAAACCACACAACAGAACACCAAATCCCCTCCCCCCCCAACTATATATACTAACTCCAGGATCGCACTACAGTGGGGAAAAGGGCATATAACTTTTACTTGCCTTGCAGTACTCTACACATTACCACTACTACCATTCAGTGAAATGAGATTCAGTAAAATGAATTTTCAGTAAAGTGAGCTTTCAGTGAACTGGTCCCAGTGAACTGAGATTCATATATGTATATATATATATATATATATATATATATATATATATATATATATATATATATATATATACATATATATATATATATATATATATATATATATATATATATATATATATATATATATATATATATATACATATATACACACACACACACACACACACACACACTATATATATATATATATATATATATATATATATATATATATTGGTCTACTTCAGAAGATCAACAGAAGATCAACAGACCATTTGATTGATATTCATTTGGTTGACAGCTCATTTGGTTGGCAACCAGTATTCAAGGCACTTAACAGGGATTTGCCCCCCTCCCCAATGTTGTGCGACCCTGGAGTTGATATATATAGTTAGGGGTGGGGGGCACAGCCCCCCACCTATTTTTATTTAAAAGCATAAAATACCAGAAAAACTACACATTTTAATATATATCTGTATATATATATATATATATATATATATATACATATATATATATATATATGTATATATATATCTCTATATATATATATATATATATACATATAGATATATATATATATATATACATATAGATATAGATATACACACACACACATTATATATATATATATATATATATATATATATATATATATATATATAGATATATATATATATATATATATATATATATATATATATATATATATATATATATATATATATATATATGGGTCACTGTTGAATTATCAAAAACACAATCCATCGAAATGTGTTTCCGATAATTCAGTTTAGCGAAAGTGCATCTTGTCGAAAGTGCAAACTATCGACTATGCACTTTTGCTAAACCCAAAATAACCACAAAAAAACCCCCTCCAAAAAAACAAAAAACATTAAACATTGTTATGCAGGGGGGCTGTGCCCTTCACACCCCCCTACTTTATTATTCTCACTCCGAGATTGCACTACAGTGGGGAAATGGAAATATTCCCTTATCTCCACTGTAGTACGAAGTCAGCAATAGTTCCATTAGTTGTAAATCATCAGTATACGTTGATTTACAACTAACGATGCATGCAGACTGCATGCTTTCTTTGTGCTTTCTATTTAGTGAAAGTGCATTTCGACAAAATGCACTTTCGCTAAATTTTGATAGCCGAAACACAAAATCGCTAATTTGTGCTTTGACAATCTAACAAGGACCTGTATATATATATATATATATATATATATATATATATATATATATATATATAGATATATATAGTATATATATATATATATATGTATATATATATATATATATATATATATATAGATATATATAGTATTGCATCTATACCAAGGACTCCTCCACATCTAATCCCAACCCTAGCCAACAACCACAAATCACCACATTCACTTTCACCTTCAAACCTATCCCCACATCCTATAAAAAACTTCTCTTAAACAAACTTAAACCATGCTCTTCTTCAGCTGAAGATCTTCCACGCAAATATCTAAAAATAGCAGCCAATAGCTTTACTTATCCTGTCTCAATGCTTATAAATAAGTCAGTCTTTGAACCCCCTGTTCCCTCTCTCTCTGGAAAAAGTCACACATTATCCCTATGCACAAAGGAATAAATTCAAAAGGCATTAATAATTTTAGACCTATGCAATTTTATCTCCCCTCACCAAGATGCTTGTAAAATGTATTCAAAAACAACTGCTAGACTTTCTCCTGTAGGAAGAACTATCCCCCACACAGCACGGCTTCCAACCTTCCCACAGTACTAGCACTGCCCTACTAACCTATATAGATACTATTAACAAAGCTAGAGATAATGCCGAACTAGGTTCTTCCTTATTTCTAGACTTGTCTAAAGCTTTAGACATAGTTTATTATAGCAATTTTCTTCTTCAAATGTCCTGATTAGGTCTCTCTCATGAACAAAGTAAAACCTGGACTATGTAAACGCCAACCAACAGTTTAATTGCAGCAATAAGAACTGTTGGTTGGTGTTTCCATAGTCCGGGTTTTACTTTGTTCCTTTGTTTGTGTTTGTACCACAGATTTGGTTCACCTTAGTATTGGACCATTCTTTTGTGCTAGGTCTCTCTCAGCCCACCCTTCTGTTGTTCAAAAGCTGCTTGTCCAATAGGTATCAGTCAGTAAAATTGCACTCCCCTCTCTCTCTCTCTCTGTCACTGTCTCTCTCTCCTTACCTCCCAGTCACCACTGGTGTACTGCAAGGCTCTGTCCTTGGTCCTCTCTTCTTTAACTTTTTCACCAACACCCCCTATACTTCCACACAACAGGCCACGCTAATATACCATGCAAATAATTCCACTCTCAATTGCACGTGACAACATGGTACACCTCAAAAAAAAAAATACTCAGGAAGCTTTAACAGCTGCTGAAACATGGCTTTATAACTCACAACTTGTGTTCATCACAAAAAGACCAAAGTACTACTTTTTTCCCCAAATCCCTCTCTCATAAAAAAGCAAAATTTAAAGTCCTCACTCTTGATAATACAACCAATGAAATTCCTTTTCATAGCAAGCTATTAGGGCTGATAGTGGATGGTAAGCTAAAATTCAACTTGCATATACAGAATTGCATAAGGAAAACTCATCAAAAACTAGGGTTGCTTTACAGAGCCAAAAACTTTCCCCCCTGATGCAACTAAAACTACACTTGCCACTATTTATCTCCTCCCCACTCTTATATATGGTGCTCCTATCCTTACTAACCTCCGGGTTTCACAAAAATTAAAACTTGAACAATGTTATAACAAAGTTGCTAAATTTGCAGAACATACCCCTTTCAGAACGGATCTATATTAGATCAGCGAACGCTTAAAAAAGCTGATTGATCGACCTTATGTAAGCGAAAGCTTACAATCTCGAACTGTCAGATCAGAGATTTTTTTCCTAGGGAAAAAAATCGCTGATCCAAAACACATACACACAACACAAACACACCAAACAAACAGAAATCCACACACATACACCTAAAATCTGACACCTAACCCTACACTAAACTATGCACACACCACTAACTACCCACTTTCCTTAACCCAAACCCTAACCCTAAGGTCCGTCACTATTGCACACTCACCTCACCTGCTCCCTAACCTTAATTCACCTAAACCCACCCTAACCCTCACGTCCACACAATCGCACACATACCTAACCCGAGCCCTAACCCTAACTCACCTAACCCACCCTAACACTCACATCCACACAATCGCACACTTGCCTGAATCCAACCCGTGACTTTCCACCACAGCACTGAAAATACCGAAGCAACAGAAACGGACAACCAAATTCTTTCCCTAGGAAAAAATTTGAGTTTCTGTTGCTTCGATATTTTTAACTTTTACTAAAATAAGGTCAATCACTCAGCGTTCGCTTGTTTAAGCGTTCGCTGATCTAATATAGACCCTTTCAGAACCCACCACTGTATAGCACTGAAAAGCCTTAATTGGTTAGAACTGCCACATCAACTAACATACACACAACTTCTTACCACCTATAAAATTATTCAGCATCCATTTACCTGTCCAGCACAAAAAAACATTCTAGACAACTATGTTCCCAGACAGCCATTGTGATTCAGTGACCAAAAACTCCTGGCTGTCTACAAACCTACAAATCTACTGGGTATTGTCTGTTCTCATAGAAGATTGCTAAGGCTTGTAACTCCTTACCTAAAGCCATCAGGTCTCTACCCTCCCTCCCATCTTTCAAAACCACTCTGAAAGACTTCCTAACTAAAACCTGTCTCTCTTCTTCCTCAAAACCAGCAAAAAACTATATGTCTAAATCAGAGCCAGATCCTGCACTAGGCAACATAGGCAGACACCTTGGGCCCCATGGCTGGTGGAGAAGACACCCTGGCCAGGAGGCTAAGAATTAAAAAGAATAAAAATAAAAAATCTTCTTCTAAGTGCGGAATGTGTTTACATCCATGCTGGCAGTGTCTTCTCCTTAAGGAGGATAAGGAGGACCATGCGAACTTCACATGCACACATGCTAATGCGGATGTAAATGCAAACACATTCCACACTTGCTCACGGAATTCAAACTAGTTGTTAAGCAGTGAGAGAGGGTAAGTGTGTGTGTGTGTGTGTGTGTGTGTGTGTGTGTGTGTGTGTGTGTGTGTGTGTGTGTGTGTGTGTGTGTGTGTGTGTGTGTGTGTGTGTGTGTGTGTGTGTGTGTGTGTGTGTGTGCGTGTATATGTGTGTGTGTGTGTGTGTGTGTGTGTGTGTGTGTGTGTGTGTGTGTGTGTGTGTGCGTGTGCGTGTGTGTTTGTGCGTGTGCGTGTGTTAACATACCTCTCAACTGTCCAGATTTAGCCTCATAGTTTTGGTCTGTTTCTCATAAAATTTGTGGTTTTCTGGCAAATCATGGAGGACTGAAGTCACAAAATAATGACATATAGGTTCATAGGTTAGTACTAGACTATCGGCCCTAGGGCCTATACAAGCTTAGCCATAACAATTCCCTGGATATTTCTTCCCACAATATTTACTTCCCTGGACCCCTGTCTAGCAGGGCGACTGACATGATCCCCGGGGTGAATTTCCTATCTCGCATCCAATCGTCAAGGTTCCTTTTGAAGAGCGCCAAGGAGGCACTCTGCTTGACATGTATGCGTAGTCTATTCCAGAGTATGGGGAGTCTCTGGGTCAGGAACCTATCCCTCCAGCATGTTTTGTTCATTGTGATGACAGGGTTTAGATCCCTGGAGCGTGTGGCTTTCAGGGATTGGGATTTCTTTAAGTAGAGCATGTCCAACAGCTCAGGGTTTGACATGGCCTTGTATGTTAAGCAGATATCACCTCTGAGTAGACGATATGCCACAGAGTATAGCTGGAGTTTTTTTAGATGGTCAGCATAGGGCATCTGCTTTATGCCTGTGATTCTTTTAGTGAGGTATTTCTGCGGCCTTTCCAGCTGTTGCAGATGTCTTCTGAGGTACATATCAAACAGGGAGTTGTACTTTATAATGGGTCTAATGAGGGATGAGTACAGTGGAAAAATGACCTCCTTTTTTCTGGATGAAAAGCCCTTAGTGATGAGATGTGCCACATAGAAGGATTTCCTGACTGTTGTGGCGATGTGGTTATCGAAGGTGAGACCACTGTCCACCTGTGTCCCTAAGTCTCTCATCACACTTTTGGTGTTTAGTGTATTGCCACCTATGTGGTAATTCATGGGTACATGTTTTTTCCCAAAGGGGAAACTACACATTTCCTGGCATTAAGCTTGAGCTCATGGCTCTGGCACCAAGCACCTGTTTCTTTAAGGCCCTTTTGTAGAATATCTACATAATTTGGGGATTCAATAATGGCTCCCAGTTTGCAGTCATCTGCGAACTTTGTTAGCTAGAGTCCCTTAGTGTTGGCCTGTACTTCAGAGAAATAGATGCCAAACAAGAGCGGTCCCAGGACTGAACCCTGAGGTACTTCACTTGTCACTTGTCTGGAGCTGGATTTGGAGTTGGCTACTTTTACAGTCTGGGTTCTGTCAGTAAGCCAGTTGGCAACCCGAGTGACATATGGATTTATACCCAGCTTAGTAAGTTTATCTATGATTCCAGAAGGCCTTGGCGAGGTCCAGATAGGCTGTGTGGACTGCCTTACCCTCGTCCACAGCTCTGGAGACTGATTCAAAGAAGTAAATCAGGTTCAGGAGGCAAGATCGGCCCTTCACGAACCCAAACTGGATGGGGTCCAGTGTCTGAAGGTTGCCAATGTCTTTGTTTACAAGTTCCATGATAATGCGTTCCATGCCCTTGCAGATCAGGCTCGTCAGACTGATGGGATGGTAGTTCCCAGGATCCAAGGTGGATCCCCCTTGTGGAGTGGGATAACTGTAGCTGTGTGCCACTCAGTGGGCACAAAGCCTGAGGTGAGGCTATGATTAAACATGACACTTAGGTGAGGTGCCAGTTCATTTTGTAGTTCATGTAGTACACAGCCTGGGATGTCATCTGGTCCCATGGATGCTGTATTCTTAGCTTTGGAGAGTGTGGTTTATACCTGTGTGGCTATGATTACCGGAATTTGACAATCTTTTGGTATTGAGATGGGCCCTTTAGGGGCTGAGAGGGGGGTGAAGTTGGCACTAAATCGATCTGCAAGGATATTGGCAATATCCTTGGGATCAGTATATTTAATGCCATTCTGTTGTAGCTCAAAGCAGATCTGAGCATTGCCATTTAGATTCTTGACATAACTATAGAATGCCTTGTGGTTGTCTTTGGAATCTTTGGCAATTTTATTTTTGTAACTAGCTTTGGAGGATTTTATGAGGGATCTCAACTTCTTACTGAAACTGGTAAGGGAGTTTTTTGCATCCTGGGATTTTCCTCTTTTCTTCAACAGTTTCTTCCTTCTGTTGTATAGTTTGTTTATGGCAGGGGACCACCAGATTGGCTTCCTTTATTTGGAGGAGAGAGTCTTGGTTCTATTTGGGATGGCACGATTCATGCACAAGTGGATGTGCTCATACAGTGCCTTAGTGTAGAATTCAGTAGTCGAACTTTCAGATCCCATCTGCATGGGTGTCATGAAGTTTGTCACTTCTGACTTGAGTAGCATGAAGTTGGCTTTGTAGAAGTTTTTTACAGAGGTTTCAATAATGGGGGGTGGGGGTGGGATGTGGATGTCAAGGGTGATTTCCTTATGGTCACACCTGACCAATGAGGGGGTGACCACTGGTGTGGAGCATCTATTTCCCATGTTGGTAATGACCAGGTCTAGGATATTGGAGCCCTTGGTGGGAAAATGGATTAGTCAATCCAGGGTGTTGGAATTTATGAATTTCAAGAACCGTTGGGAAAAGGTGTTGGTACCAGAGTAGTTTTCCCAGTTAATGGCAGGGTAGTTGAAATCACCCAGTATTAGGGTGTTTGGTTGTATCTTAATATTTTCCAGTATGTTTAGAAAGGTGTAGTGAGAATCTTGGGGCATGGTGGGGGATAATTTGGATTGCAGTCTTACCTAGTGTTAATTGCACCTGGAGAATTTCAGATGCATTGTGTTAGACAACTAGCCTGGAGGTGTGAATATCCTTGGTGAATATGGACACTCCTCCACCTTTAGTGTTGTGGTCTTGGTTTGGTGGCCGAAAAGTGTGGTAAGAGTTGTAGCCTGGTATTGCAGAGGTGCTCTCTGGAACCTTGAACCAGGTCTCAGTTATTGCACAGATATCGATGTCCTCCATTTTTTGGAGTGCCTCGAGAGAGTACATTTTGAGGTTTAGACTTCTAGCATTGAGTAGCATTACTTTCAGATTTTGCATGTTTGTATCTGTTATGGTGGTAGTTTTGTCCTCTGAACCTTGCTATATGAGTGTCAGACTTCATATCCTTCAGAAAAATGCATCCAAACACAAATCCTGTTATTCTAGTAACTTTCTAAGTTAAAAAGAGCAATATTTAAAATCTGTCCCTATTTGGGCCATAGTATTCTCATTATTTCAGGCTTTTGTCCAGATTTCTTGAACTAAGAAGTCAAGAGGTAGGCATACCTCTCAACTATCCAGATTTCTGCAAACTTTCCAGATTTATGCCTCATATGTTTCTCATAATATTTCTGGTTTTCTGGCAAATCATTGAGGATTGACATAACTAAATAATGCCATACATTTGAGATTCAGACTTCATTTCCTTCAGAATATGCATGCTAAGACAAATGTAATTCTAGAAACTTTCTAAGTCTATAAGAGCAATATTTGAAACCTGTCCCTAATTTTGGACCTTTGTCCCCCATTAATTTAGACTTTCTCCAGATTTCTTATACTAAGAGGCTGAGAGATATAGAGGTATGGTATGTAACGCCATAGTTAGGGGGAGGACAGGTTAGTCAATTATCTTGAGGACAGGTTAGTCAATTATCTTGATCAGGCTTGACCCTGTAACTTGATTACAGGACACAAGAGCCTGAATCCTCTACATCAACTACCAGACTGCTGAAGGAATTGTGAACTTCAGTGGAGACAACTTCTTGAATCCTCTACGACTAACAGACTGCTGAAGGAATTGTGAGGATCAGTTGAGATGAGTCTGAATCCTCTACACCGACTACCAGACTGCTGAAGGAATTGTGAGCTTCACTGGTAGGGTTGCCAGGTGTCCCTATTTGAGCAAGATTGTTCTGAGATCAGCAGCCCAATCCCAAGTCCTGCACTGCCAGTTAAAATCCCAGTGAAACAGTCTCCGCTTTGTTGTTTTTTGATTGGCCCATATCCCGGTATACGAGCCAATCAAAAAATCATAAAGCTTCTGTTCAATGCGGAATTGTGTGATTTTTTGATTGGCTCGTATACTGGCATAAGGGCCAATCAAAAATTGCAAAATTGAGCTAATTTTGTTTAATGTGGAACTGCCTGATGCTCTGTATTAAACACTTTTTTGGTCTTCTTTAGGAATGAAGAACCTTTTCTTTTTTGGTTCCTACCTGTCCCTTTACAAATCTGGCAACTCTGTTCACTGGAGACAAGTTTGTGAATCCTCTACAGTGACTACTAGACTGCTGAAGGAATTGTGAGGTTCAGTGGAGACAAGAGCCTGAATCCTCTACACCAACTACCAGACTGCTGAAGGAATTGTGAGGTTCAGTGGAGACAAGAGCCTGAATCCTCTACACCAACTACCAGACTGCTGAAGGAATTGTGAGGTTCAGTGGAGACAAGAGCCTGAATCCTCTACACCAACTACCAGACTGCTGAATATATTGTGAGTGTGCTTCAGTACATTTCAAGGGAATTATGGGTTTCAGTGCATTTTCAAAGGATTATGAGTTTCAGTTCATTGTCATGGCATTGTGTGTTTCAAAGGAAGAGAAGTTTAATATTGCTCATGCTAAGTCTGTTTTCAATGGTGCAACTAACGGTTTTGTTTAGCAAATGGCAGTCACTGTTTGTGCTGTAGAATTTGAAAGCAGTGTTAGCAGCATAATTGCCTTTGCCGCAAAAGGCTGTGGATTCTAGTCCCACACCATGTAGACTGAGTGCTGATATTGCAGTGCCCTTTTGATTGCTGATTATTTGGTGCATTTTAAATGGTGGGGGGGTAGAGATTCTACACTCCTAAGTGTGTCCTCCTTTGTATGAGATGCCTAGTAACAATACACTTGTTGTTGGTTTGTCAGTCATTCCCTATTGCAATATTACCAATTTAACCATTTTTTTAATGTAACATGGGCAATTAATTCTTCAAGGGCAGCAGGCACTCAATTTGTAGATGAAACAATGAAATGTAACGTTGTTTGCCAGTAGCAGCCTCTTCATTAGTTACAGATCTGTTTAATGTGGAATTATTCGGATGACTTTTACTTTTGCAGAGATTGTGCTCATTGACTGTCATTGGTGGATTGCAATGACAGAAGTGTGAGTGGCAGTGGCCTTTACTGAAATTTTCTGAAATCGGTACTTTTGTCATTATTGGTTTATAGGTTCATAGGTTCATTACTTACTGGAAGAATGCTCAAAACTCCAAATTAAAAAAAACACTCTAACAAGTGGTGACGTATTATACAAGGAATATCATTAATACATTCAGAAAGGTGAATCAAAGAACAAATACATGTATGCATGGCCCTAAAAATGTGTGCAAGGAGCTTATGGTTTGAAAACAACCCAAAGGTAAACTTAATCCTCCTATGGCTAAATGCATTTTCTTTGAATGTGAGTTTTAATGCCGTTTCAATGAATGTGAGTTTCAAGGGCAGAGAAGTTTACTGCTCATGCTAAGTGTTTTCATTGTGAGACTGTTTAGCAAATGGCTATCAGTGTTTGTGCTGTTCTATTTCAATATCTGTAATTACTGCAGATGTAAATAAGAAAACAGTATGCACACTGACAGATAAAAATGTTTATGGTAACTAAGGAGAAATAGTCAAGTAATGGAATATGGGAATGGCTGGGGTGGGGGATGCTGTGGGGGGGGGCTAGGTAGTTGCTGCAGGAGGGACTGCTTTCGGGGTCTTCAATCTATTAACCTGCCTAGGGCCACATTTGACCATGATCCGGCTATGCCCTAAATGTGAACAAGAACCTTTTCATTCCTTCTACGTCCTTACTTTCCCTTCTTCACTTACTTCTTTACTGCTATCTAAATCTCTTCCTTAACTTTCCTCTCTAAATATATCATAAGCCTGTTTTCCCTGGCTTCATATTAAAATTCCTATTCATATTAGACTAACTTACCTTTATTTTTTTCTACAAACTGTCTCAAATTTCTCTAAATTTTAAATGATTGTTACATTCCTTGCATCGATTCTTAACCAATGATTTAATATAATATATACATACATATACACACACACACACACACACACACATATATATATATATATATATATATATATATATATATATACACACATACACAGACACACACACACACACACACACATATATATATATATATATATATATATATATATATATATTCATGGGTCTACTTAAAATCAGCGAAAGCCACTTTAGCAAAAATGCACATAATCGAAAACCCACAGCAATGAATCACGGAACATCGAAATGAGGGTACTGATGTGTAGTTAGCTGCAGCACCAATAATGTACTTGTAAGTATGCCCTTTTGTTCACGGTAGTGCAATCTCAGAGTTGGTATATTTAATTTGCGAGGAGTGTGGGGGGTGGAGCCCCCCAACATGGGGGTTGCAGGGGGGGGCAAAAATGTTATACAGTTATTGTCCTGTTTAAATTTCCTTTTAGTGTCCTGTTTCTTTAAGACCATGTAGACTTATGGGAAAATTAAGTAGTGGATGTTGTGTGTGTAGTATAGGGTGAGTACTTTCTTAATGTGTGTGATCGGACAGTTGTAGTTGGTTTATTGTAATATTTTTATATGGCAGAAGTGTGTTTGATGTTCCAGGATTCGATGTTGTATGTTTCTGATTATGTGCATTTTCACTAAGCGGGTCTCGAAGAAATGGATTTTGACAATGTCAGCTTTCACTGATTTGAAGTGCACACACACACACACACACACACACACACACACACACACACACACACACACACACACACACACACACACACACACACACACACACACACACACACACTCCACATTCATTTACACCTCTTCTTGTACTTTCTGAATTACCATTATCAAAAGTTAGACCTCTTAGCCCCATTCTTCTCTTTCAGTTATGTTTGAAACTCTGCTCTAGCCTTTACTTGCAGCTTTAGTGATTGTTTATCAAAAGTTCCCTGTGATCTGGTCCATCTAGGAGGAACGTAAGCCCCTACAGCTCTCATACTGCCAGTCCTGTCATATTTTTCCTTTTATTTTTCATTCTGCAGTCCCAACATGCCTTGAGGCATTTAAAACCTATTACTGGCATTGTGAGCCAACTTTCTTTCTCATCTGTCCAATTCTCCTACATGCATTGATATTCGTGGTGTGATAGAAGCTACAACTAAACCTGTAATAGTCTGTTTCTGCAAATTCCTTAAGAAAGGGTACAGCCTATATTGTTCCTTTAAGTGGTCTTGTACTATATGTATTTTATCAAACATTTCTGTGTCACAGCTCTCACTTACTGTTTTGAGCACTGCTTTAGTGATTAACTTGTTCACTTGTTTTAAAGTGAAAAATTACTTTTACTAGGTTGCGCTAAATTTCCTGTTTATTGTACTGAGCACTGCTTTATTTGTTGGAGAATTTGATTTGTTAGTTTATGGTGAAAATGCTCTTTACCAGGGCCATAGTCCTTTGTAGACTTGCTGTTTGCCATACCGTATGCTTTTACCTGTTCACATTAACTCGGTGTATGGAGCACTGTAACCTGATGTTTTAACCAGTGGATGTTTATAGAAATGCCCTACTTTTACAAGACCATTATTTCTAACCAAATGTTAAATTTGGTGCTGCACATGCTCATTTCAATCTTTAGGCTAAGCTGAGTATAGAAACCTGCTACATAGTTTACTGTTATTACCAGTCAGAGTGTCAGAGGGTAATATTTGCTGTTGTCTTTATGAATTGAAGTCCATCATCCTATTGCTAGGTGCTAATATCTATATATCTATTACTGGCTTATGTAGTGCTTGCTTCCTTACACTCTAACATCTGTCATAATGTAGAGCATATATCAGCTGTTTAACTTGCTTTTATATATTGTTGCAACTGTATAACTTGACCATGACTGATACTCCTGTGCACAAATAACAAAATGCTGGTAGATATTAATGTGAAGAATACTGTTTTTTATAAACTGCATTTGTTTTATTGAAAACTGTTATTTGGATTCATTGTGCTTTGTTTACTGCTTCTTCCTTTCTGCTGCTTAAACTACTCCCAGTATCTGTATTCCTCTTATCTAGCCTTACATATACAAACATTCCTTCCATTCCTACTCCACTTAAGGCCTACATCTCACTATTGCTTTACTACAAACTCCTTCCTCTTTCACCACTACTAATTTCCCCTTTTACTTTTTACCCCCCCCCCACTCCAACCTACAGGCGGTTCCTGCTTTCCCCTAACACTAACTTTTCTTTTTGTAAATCTAGCACCCTTTCCCTAGCTCCTCTCTCTGACAATCATAAAACCTCTTTGCCAACAGCTGGGCTGTCTCAACTAACAGATATTATTTTCTCCTTTAACTAGGCTGTTCTTCTGGTAGAGAAAATGCTGCTGAATGCACCTCCAACAGGTCTGGAACAACAAGTGCCTCCTCTACTTTGCTTTGCCAAAACAGCAAATATTCATCAAAAATTAATGCATGTTAATTCCTCCTACATGCTGCAATTGTGAACTGCAGCTAGCATACTACCAAAACATTCCCCTGCTAGATTCCACCCCTACCCCTGCCTCATACCTTAATTAACTTATTTTTATTGCTGTTCTTCCCTCCAATCACTCCATTCATTTACACCTCTTTTTGTACTTTCTGAATTACCCTTACCAAAAGTTATACTTCATAACCCCATTTTTCTCTTTCAGTTATGTTCTAAACTCTGCTCTAGCCTTTACTTGTGGCTTTAGTGATTATTTATCTAACATTCCCTGTGATCTGGTCCATCCTGCTCCATTTGCCCTTGCTAAGCTTGGGCTGTCTCCACTCCCTACCCTATCCCCAATTCCCACCCACCCCATTACACTTGCGTTTAAACTTACATAAACCACTCCCACCACTTAATCTCAGCTAATCACAACCCTCATAGCCCATAATCCCTCACCTACCTCCTCCTCTGTAAACTTATCTCCTCCCTATTTCCTCCATATTTCACTCCTTTACTATTTGCCAACAAAGAAACTGAAACTACCTACCTCCAATTCTACTTGTCTTAGACAGTATTATACTTAATTACACCTCACCTCACTATATTATATTCTATATATACTCTTTAACTCTCACCATGCAATTTTCTACTATGCAATTCCTTCACATGCCAATGCTAATTCTTCTCTTCATGACCTCTATTCTAACTTCCTATCAAAGCCACCCTGTCACACTTTATAACTCACCTACCAACCCATTACCAGCTCTACCTTATGCTAAACATCAACATTTCCACATAGCTCCATGCCTCTTTAAGACCACTAAAATATAGATATTCACATCAACATACCCCAGTGCAAATAATCCACAAATTCGCTAGACTACTATACAAATACCTAATTCCTCCCACATATTCAAAAACTAACATACAATTAAGGGATGACATGCACCCAAACCCAGGTCTCAATATTAACCACCTCACATTAAACCACTCATTTATTCAAAACACACAGACTACTACTAACTCTTCCCAAAGTACAGCAAACCTCCTACTTTTGAATATAAACCTCAGGAGTCTTGCAAATAAAATACAAGAATCTCATGCATCTCTCTCTCTCTATTCACCATACATAGTCATTTTAACTGAAACCTGGCTAACACCTGTGGTAAATGATAAAGAAATATGGCTCTAAGGCTACAATATCCACAGATTAGACAGATCAAACAAATGTGGTGCTGGCATAGCCATCACACACAAAAATAGTATAAAAATTGAGCAGCTAGGTCCAAACCGACCATTACTTAACACAGAGATGCTATTTACTAAACTCAAAATAAACCCCAACATTCCAAAGACATGCAAACTGGCCATAGGTGGGAGTGTGCATGCGACTGTGTGGTATGGAAAAAGAGCCACTGCAGGGTTAGCCACCCAGCGGTGGGAACATTGGCTCTAGAGGATTGTCACTGTTGAAGTGCACCCTAGCCCATGTGGAAAAATGGAAAAAAAGGTTGCGGATGGATGGAATATATATATATATATATATATATATATATATATATATATATATAGATAGATATAGATATGTGTGTATGCATACACACACACACACACACACACACACACACACACACACACACACACACACACACACACACAGTGGTGCAGCAGATAGCATTGTTGCCTCACAGAAGAGGTTCCTCAGTTCCTTTTTTGGCCGGGGTGCTTTCTGTGCCGAGTCTGCATGTCCTCCCTGTATTTGTGTGGGTTTCCTCCAGGTGCTTCAGTGTCCTCCCACATTCCAAAGACATGTAGTAGGTGGATTGGATACTATAAATCGGCCATACATGAGAGTTTGATATCTTTGGTTACAAGATGGATTTAAGGAAAATATAAAAAAAAATTTTTTTACAGTGGTAATATGATGTGAGAAAACTAGAGAAAGAAAAATATAAAAAAACATATAACAATGCATTGGACAATTTAGAGCATAATGATAGAAAGTACTTTGATAAAGAAAAACATTTATATAAAATAAATCAAGAAAAAATACAAGAATTGTTATATAAGCCAAGGTATTTCTACAAGAAAAAAAAGAAGAAGTATTATATCCCTTAAGCAGATGAGTAAAGGAAAATGGTAGTATAATGAGAGGAATAAAAAATGTAAAAGGAGAAATAGAAAGAACTTAAGAAAAGATTCTAAATAGTGTAGTACAATACGTACAAGAAATATTTCGAGAAAAAAGAAAGTAGTAAAAAAAACACAGAAAATAAAAACGCTAACAGAAAAAAAGAGTATAAGGAGTTAGAAAAGATTTCTTTATATCAGAGATAAAGTATTAGGAGAAGTAAATATAGATTTGTCTACATGACCATATGGCATAGGGTATGAAATGTATAAACATTTAAGGGACTGGAAAAAAATATATATATATATATATATATATATATATATATATATATATATATATATATATACAGAGAGAGAGAGAGAGAAAGACATAGATATAGATATATAGGTTTACTATCATTAGTTTGAATGGCAAAACATTTGCTATTTGAAATATCGAAAACTAAAACTGAAACCAAACATTTTGAGTGCACACAATGTCATCCCAAATGATCGACACATTTGAGCCGACATTGTCGCCAAAAATGTGACATGATAGCCATATAGGACCTAATGTAAATCAAACTCCTATATGATATATCACATTTTTGCAGGGGGAAAGCCCCCCTGCACCACCCTGTGCGGGGCTGCACCCCCTCACCCCCTGCTACTAATATATTCCAACTCCAAGATCGCACTACTTTGGGGATATGGATGAATTTCCACTCCCTACTGTACTGCAATCTCGTAGATATAGTCAAACACACTTATGCGAATGCACATCTGATGTTCAGCAGCACTACTGCTGACAGAATGTCATTTGCATAAATGATAGTAAACCTATATATTTTTATATATATATATATATATATATATATATATATATATATATATATATATATAACAATTTTGAATAAATGGTTAAATGAAATTTTATATGTAAAGAATTATGTAGTGAAATATTTAAATACATATGGAAGAAGGAAGATAGAAGACGATTATAAAACTGGAGACAGTATTGAATAATAATAATTAAAAGAGCTTTATGAAAATAATACAAAAAAGATTTCAAACTAAAATGGAAATATGATGGAAGATAGTATATATAGTATAAAGGGGAATAGATGTCAAGAATTATTAATGACAGAGAAATTGTGGATTATATTATGAACAGCTAGAGCGTCTTCTGTGTGGAAACATGCGTGAATGGGCGTACCTTCTTTGAACGTTGTGCATCAGGGCTGGCAACTCGGCATGTAAAAATCAACTGCCAATCATTAGCGGACCGGAGTTCCACTGTGGTGACCCCTAACTGGGAAAAGCCGAAAGACACAACAACATTATGAACAGAAAAGAAGAAGCAAAACTCACGATAGGAGACCTTAATATGGCATTTGATACAACTGGACATGAAATCTTATGGGGAATAATGAAAAAATATAACATAAGTGAAAAAGTTAGCAAATTATGTATGTCAGTGTATAGCAATAATAAAGTAAAAATATCTGGAACTGGCTGGTTAAGCCAAAAGATGCATATAAAGAGTGGTGTAAGACAGGGGTGCCCAATAAGCTGTATACTCTTTGCATTAGTTATGAATGTGATAGTATGCAAAATAAATTACAAAATCAAGGAGGCTGGGTATATAACACCTGGAGGGTTAGGAATTCCATTTCTGTCAACATATAAAGATAACATTATAATAATTGCAAAAAACAAAATTTGGATAAAATAAGTAATAATTTGTACAAATGAGTGTCTAGAGGTGATAGGGATAGTTTTGAATAAAGAGAAAATTAAAGGTTTAGGTGATGTAGTAAAGATAGGGGATATATATTTTACAATGAATACAATTTCTGTGTTAGGTATAACATTTGGGAATAAAGATGTAAGTAGAATTCAATGGGAAAAAAACAATAGAATAAATAAAACAAACCTGTCTTTTTTGGAGCTCATATAAATTATCATTCAGAAAAAAGGCTTATTTGATAAATGTAGTACTGATGGGGAAATAGCATACTTAGCAAGTGTATTTATGTTGCTAACTGTAGTTGAAAAGGAATTATTGCAAATATATATGTATTTTCATTTATATGGGGTTCTCGATGAAACCCAGTAAAAAGAGGAGTTTTATATGTAAATGAAGAAGACAGAGGTTTACAGTATATGCTGCTTCATTAAATATGTATAAAATGTTAAAGTGGATAAATAAAAAAGATGAGAGATTAATAGTAAAATTGTATAAATATAAGTATGATAAATTTGGGGGCATGGTTAAAAACAGTACAAGGGAAAAAGAGTGCATAAATGCAGAAATAAAATGTTGTCAAGAAAAATATTTTTGTGGAAAACAAAACTTGATGGCGTGGAAAAAGAAAGAAAAATATTATATAAGAATGCAATGATAAAACATTATTATATAAAAGCATGGTAAAATCTAACATATGAAAAAATAAAACTATAAAAGTAAGAAGCAAATGTTGTAATCAGAAAGTAGAATGTCAAGATTTTTGTGAAGATTGGTACTAGATAAATTACCAGTAAAAGGAAATAAAAAAGTGATAGAATATATTTACATTGTTAAGAAGAAGAAGAAAGTACTGTTCATGTATTTTTAAAATGTAAAAGAGTAAAACAGTTATGGGGAAACTAGGTAAAGAAGATTTTTGGAGATATAAAAGAAGTGTATAAAATAAACATGGATATGATTAAATATGGATATTATAAGAATAGAAGTGAAAAATATGTTAAAAGAATGGATAAAAAATATTTTATGTCACATGGGTTATATGGAATAAAATAATAAATGACATGTTTAATGGTAACTGGATTTTAGCAACAATATTAAGTAAAATCAGATGCTGGTTATGAAAAGGGGAGCGGGGGTCTTATAGGGATGAAAATTTAATATGACTGTAAGGAAAATTATGAATATGTGTAAGTATGTTTGTATATCTGTATATTTGCACATTTGCAAATACTTGTAAATATGTAAATATGTTGTAAATAAAGAGTTTTTGTATATAAATAAAGGACCTCTGCTTTTTTCACTAAGTGCCACAGGATCTTTTATATCCACTTGAACTAATACCAACTCAAGTCAATGGTACCATAGTTTAACATCTCATTCAAAGAACAACATACTTACAGTGCATCATCCCCTAATGCTGCACTACAGTGTCAGCAATCCAGTCACCTTGAGTGGGAATAGATCCAACAGCTTTCTGGTCTTCCAGCACTAATGGCAAGCGTGCTACTTGTTGAGCTACTGGCACTACTGATGCAAAGTACAGGGTTAGGCAAACTGGTAAGAAAAGGCCAGGACAGATGTACCATATTAATGCTCTGAAATCTTGGAAAGAAATGCTGACCTCTGCAGTTAGCTTAATTGCAGTAAGTGATAGAACAGGTGGAGAAAAAACTGATCACTGTACCTGCAGTGCAGGCAAATGACACACCATCTTAGTCACAGAAACAAGAGATAAAGGAGTTACTGTTAAGAAGCAAGGATGTGTTTTCAGAAATACCTGCATACCTCTTAATTTCTTCTCAATAATTCCAAACAAAGCCAAAGATAATGGATGAACAAAGACCCAAATATCAGAGGCATTTTTTAAAATATTACTGTAATTCACTTAAAAAGTCATTAACACTACCAATTTTTATCAAGATGCACTTTCTGAACAATAAGAAGTATAATACTCTAATGTCTAGCATTACTGATGACTTTAATATTCAGCAACTTATCAAAGATTTTATGAGGGGCAGGTCAAAATAATGGGCAGAATCAGGGAAGTTCTGCAAAATCACAGACAGTTGAGAAGTATTCAAAACAAGAACTCAAAATCAAAAAGAGTGGCAAAAAAAGCATGTTAAAAATTACAGGCAATCCAAAGATACCTGCACTCCACGAAACATGCCTGGAAACCTGTGTAGCAGCAGAAATAAATCAAGTCCCACATTAAAAATTATACATTTAATGCACAAATACCAAAATAATGATCGCATTAGTTAAGTACTTTCATCCTTTAGATATAAGATTTCATCATAACTAACTGGAACAATGCAACAACAATCATTTAATACTACCTCATCCAATCAATTCAAATTCTTTTTTAAAGGTATATTACATTACATTCAAAACTATAACATTCACAACCTAAGTATATAAAAATTCAAATATATTAAAAATATATAGATAAAATGTACATATGTTAAAAAGCTCATTCAGTACATTCCTAAAATAAAATAATTTCATCATCAATAAGATAAAATATATAATGTAATCAAAATTAACCCAGCCACTGGGGATGCACAAGCCAGTGCATTTCTTTGTGCCGGTCCCAAGCCTGGATAAATGGGGAGGGTTGCGTCAGGAAGGGCATCCGGCATAAAACTTCACCAAATCATTTCATGCAGTCACCAATAAACATTTTCATACCGGATCGGTCGAGGCCCAGGTTAACAACGACCGCCACCAGTACTGTTAGCCTACAGGGTGCTGGCGGAAATTGGGCTACTGTTGGCCGAAGGAGGAGAAGAGGCGGAAGACATGGCCAAAGGCAGGAAGAGAAGAGAAAGGCTAGGACTGTGGTAGTGAGGGTCGGAACTTTGAATGTTGGCAGTATGACTGGTATAGGGAGAGAGCTAGCTGACATGATGGACAGAAGGAAGGCTGGTATATTGTGTGTACAAGAGACCAGATGGAAGGGGAGTAAGGCTAGATGTATCGGAGGTGGGTTCAAATTGTTTTATCATGGTGTGGATGGGAGGAGAAATGACGTAGGAGTTATTCTGAAGGAACAGTATGCTAAGAGTTTTTTGGAGGTGAAAAGAGTGTCGGATAGAGTGATGTTTATGAAGCTGGAAATTGATGGTGTAATGATGAATGTTGTTAGTGCATATGCTCCACAAGTTGGGTGTGCAATGGATGAGAAAGAAAATTTTTGGAGTGAATTGGATGAAGTGGTGATGACTGTACCCAAGGGTGAGAGAGTGGTGATTGGAGCAGATTTCAATGGGCATATTGGTGAAGGGAACAGAGGGGATGAGGAAGTGATGGGTAGGTATGGTGTTAAACAAAGGAATGCAGAAGGTCAGATGGTAGTGGATTTTGCAAAAAGGATGGACATGGCTGTGGTGAATATGTATTTTAACAAGAGGGAGGAGCATAGGGTGACATACAAGAGTGGAGGAAGATGCACACAGGTGGATTATATCTTATGTAGGCGGGCCAGTTTGAAGGAGATTTGAGATTGTAACATGGTGACCGGAGAAAGTGTAGTTAGGCAGCATAGGATGGTGGTTTGTAGGATGACGTTGGTGATCAAGAAGAGGAGGAGGAGTATGAGGGCAGCACCAAGGATCAAATGGTGGAAATTGAAAAAGGGTAATTGTGAGGTGGAGTTCAGGGATGAGTTAAGGCAGGCACTGGGTGGTAGTGAAGAGTTACCAAATAGCTGGGTAACTACAGCAGAGCTAGTAAGGGAGATGGATAGAAAGGTGCTTGGTATCACATCTGGACAGATGAAGGAGGACAAGGAGACATGGTGGTGGAATGAGGAAGTACAGGAGAGTATACAGAGAAAGAGGTTGGCAAAGAAGAAGTGGGATTGTCAGAGAGATGAAGAAAGTAGACAGGAGTATAAGGAGATGAGGTGCATGGCAAAGAGAGAGGTGGTGAAGGCTAAGGATAAGGCATATGAAGAGTTGTATGAAAGGTTGGACACTAAGGAGGGAGAAAAGGACCTGTACCGATTGGCTAGACAGAGGGACCGAGCTAGGAAAGATGTGCAGCAGGTAAAGGTGATAAAGGATAATGAGGGAAACATACTCACAAGCGAGGAGAGTGTGTTGAGGAGATGGAAAGAGTACTTTGAGGGGTTGATGAATGAAGAGAATGAGAGGGAGAGAAGGTTGGATGATGTAGGGATAGTGAATCATGAAGTGCAATGGATTAGCAAGGAGGAAGTATGGATAGCTATGAAGAAAATGAAGAATGGAAAGGCTGCTGGCCCAGATGACATACCTGTGGAAGCATGGAGGTGTTTAGGTGAAATGGCAGTGGAGTTTTTAACCAGATTGTTTAATGAAATCTTGGAAAGTGAGAGGATGCCTGAGGAATGGAGAAAAAGTGTTTTGGTACCGATTTTTAAGAATAAGGGTGATGTGCAGAGCTGTAGTAACTACAGAGGGATTAAATTGATCAGTCACAGCATGAAGTTATGGGAAAGAGTAGTGGAAGCAAGGTTAAGAAGGGACGTGATGATTAGTGATCAGCAGTATGGTTTCATGCCGGGAAAGAGCACTACAGATGCGATCTTTGCTCTGAGAGTGTTGATGGAGAAGTACAGAGAATGTCAGAAGGAGTTGCATTGTGTTTTTGTAGACTTAGAGAAAGCATATGACAGGGTGCCTAGAGAGGAGTTGTGGTATTGTATGAGGAAGTCAGGAGTGTCAGAAAAGTAAGTAAGAGTGGTACAGGATATGTATGAGGGTAGTGTGACAGTGGTGAGGTCTGTGGTGGGAGTGACAGATGAGTTTAAGGTGGAGGTGGGGTTACATCAAGGATCAGCTCTGAGCCCTTTCTTATTTGCAATGGTGATGGAGAGGTTGACAGACGAGATCAGACAGGAGTCCCCTTGGACTATGTTGTTTGCAGATGACATTGTGATCTGTAGTGAGAGTAGGGAACAGGTGGAGGAGACCCTGGAGAGATGGAGATATGCTCTAGAGAGAAGAGGAATGAAGGTCAGCAGGACTAAGACAGAATATATGTGTGTGAATGAGAGGGAGGATAGAGGAATGGTGAGGATGCAAGGAGTAGAGGTGGCAAAGGTGGATGAGTTTAAATACTTGGGGTCAATAGTTCAGAGTAACGGTGAGTGTGGAAGAGAGGTGAAGAAGAGAGTACAGGCAGGGTGGAGAAGAGCGTCAGGAGTGATTTGTGACAGACGAGTACCTGTAAGAGTTAAAGGGAAGGTCTACAAGAGGGTAGTGAGACCAGCTATGTTATATGGGTTGGAGACAGTGGCACTGACAAAAAGGCAGGAGTTTGAGCTGGATGTGGCAGAATTAAAGATGTTAAGATTTGCACTGGGTGTGACGAGGGTGGACAGGATTAGGAATAAGTATATTAGACGGTCAACCCAGGTTGGAAGGTTTGGAGACAAAGCCAGAGAGGCACGATTACGTTGGTTTGGACATGTGCTGAGGAGGGATGCTGAGTATATTGGGAAAAAGATGCTAAGGATGAAGCTAGCAGGTAACAGGAAAAGAGGAAGGCCTAAGATAAGGTTTATGGATGTGGTGAGAGAGGACATGCAGGTGGTTGGTGTGACAGAGCAAGATGCAGAGGACAGGAAGAAATGGAAACAGGTGATCTGCTGTGGCGACCCCTAACGGGAACAGCCGAAAGAAGATGATGATATAATGTAATCAAAATTACAGTTTTGCTGCCCTCATATTCAAAACCGGCAAAATAGATATCAAATCATTCAGTACTAATGGTTCACCGGTGTTTCATTTTATTTGCCACAATAATTCTATTTTAAACTATTCTGTCAAAAACCTCCTCTGGAGTCCTTATGAACAACTTTTAAAATGGCAAAAACAATTTTTTTCAAAATGTACACAAGTTATCAAGAGTATTCTTGATGATGCTTGTGTATTCTTTTATGCAATGTCCTTTCTGTTTTCCCTACATAACAACTTTTACACAGAAAACACATTGCCAGATATAATAAGCCCTTTGTCTGGCAGTTACCATTATATAACTATAATAAGTAATGACCACGAGAGTAAAATAACATAGTTTTATGTTCTGTATAAATATAAGAACAATGGTGGTAGTATCCGTAAATAACAAATGTTGTAAATAGAGCACTGTTGTAAACAGTGTAAATAGTACCATTTATTTAAGACAGACAGCTAGATGTTTGCATTATTTGGACAGGCTTTCCAAAAAACTTGCTGTCAAGATATCAGTTAGGGTTGGTCCACCATGAGATCTTGCAGCTCAGATACTTGTCTTGCAAATACCAGAGCAATCAGTAAAATAGTTTTTCAATAAATATAAAATAGAAAGAGAATAATAAATCTAATAATAAAATGAGAGGACAGGGTTTCCAAATAAGGCTTATCTTAGTAGTAAGCCAGAGAAATCAGCACTGGATCATGTGAAGACTCAGATAACTTCTTTTCTGGATGGCAGAAAAAGACTGAACACTCACTCCCTGAGACAGCTGTAGGATTCCCTCTCAGGATATGTTCAGCCAATCAGCTGTCATAGGAAAAGAGAGGTAGGGGAGTCTGAGCTTTTGAAATGTGATCAGTACTGAGTTACCTTTGCAGATAACCTCAAATTGGCAAAGAGGTAGTGGGAATGATGTACATCTCAGTTTTTTTATATTTCCTTTTCATTAGCTGCAAACATATAGCATGATTACACCAGCCTTCTCATCTCCTATGCTGGATCTGGAATCATTCTAAACATGACCCACTTCTTAGCACCATGATGACATATTTTTGGGATTTTTGTACTGTTTACTAAACAATAATGTATACTACAAGAAAGGCACACTGAAAAGTCAAATAGATGCATCTCATCAGATTACTGACATGACAGAGAATTGAGTGAATAATGTGGAGCATTGCATACACTTAAATTATGGGTACTGAGGTAAGTAAAGAAATATCTACTACATACTTGCATTACACTAACAAGTATCATCCCTTACAAATAGCGATGACCTGATGGCCCTAGTTTGACCTTCATTCTAGTTAATCAAGACAGTTAAGTAATACATTTATATATGAACCCTTAACATTTGCAAGAAAGTATTTTATTACAATCAATGACAATAAAAATATTCTCAAGTTCAAGTTTATTTGAATACACTCCACTAAGCACTATGCATAAAATGGCACATAAAATAAACATGCATACAAATAATACAAGTTAGTCTGCATAAGGCATAATCTTATGATAGAGACATGATAAGTACACAGTTTACTTAGTGAGCATGAAACAAAGCCATATTAAATATATGCATACTCAGATTTTCTTCTTTTTGGTTTTTAACATATTTTTACTATACAAGCTTGAGGCTAACTGTTGGTGGTAAAAAGGTCTGTATTTTCTCTCACACTTCTATAGATTTTTCATCAATTTCCTTCCTGTATGACCCACAATATGGTTACAAGATGGATTCTTGCTGACAGCTAAGTTAAGCTGCTATAGTCTGACATTTTTAGGGAAATGACTAGTCTGTTTATTGAATAATATATCTTTGTATGATCAATTTCTTCCATTTTATTCCAGTTTCACATTACTGCCCAGCTGTCATCTGAAATGTTGGTCTTGCTTTGTTCTGTGGCATTATATTACTGTCACCACAGTCTTATGACCTTTGTTCCTTTTTTGCTATCTCTGCTTGCTACTCAGCATGTTTTATTTATGATTTGTTAACCTGAGCAATGTGCTGATCCAAGAAGGATCCAAATTAGACATAGCCCTAGTGCACAGCACAAAACTCATAAAATTTCACTAAAGATGTAACAAAAGGCAGAGTATATGAGAGAAGTACACAACATTTCTGTCTTTAGATGAAAAAACAGCTTATCCAGTTTTCCACAGATTATCATATCCAGCTTTTCTTTAGAAGTTAAGATCTTTTCACATCACAAAAGAGTGGCTATTCTTGTTTTGCAGTGAAAAATAATGATTAACAGTAGCTCTGTCCTCAGAAGTACCTTAATGCTTTTTTGTATTTAATTGCCTTGGCAGGGGAAAAAAATGATCTTTTTTTTCTTGAAGATCTAAGATGAAAGAATACATTCTAGGAGGTTAGTCATAGCCATATAAATATATACAATTGTTAATAGTGTCTGAATGCCCTGATGCACAAGTATTTTCAGGGAAGCAAACTATCTTTGGCATTGATATAAGTTTTCTTTTAGGGGATGTCATCTTGAAAAATGACACAATTATTTTGTTCAAGTCCACATTGCCTTACCAACAGTATCTTAAGTTAGTTACAGTAATCTTGCTACAAAGTTTTGATATCAGTTTAAGAATTACAAAAATAACATTATTCTGTCGTATAATTGCAGTGTCAAACTGTCTGACACTCACACCACAAACATTTATTTAACAAAATGATACTTGGGTGTTTAATCCCATTTTGGACAGTGGAGGGTATAAAATCTGTTAGTGTCCTATACTTGAAATAAAGGAAACCATCTGAAGGTGAAAGTGTAGTTTCCTGATTTTCTTTAAAGAGTACTGGTGCCAGTTCATATATTTGTAACACTGACCCAGAAAGAAGAGACTAAAACTACAAGTGTTGTTGTGTCTTTCGGCTTTTCCCAGTTAGGGGTCGCCACAGCGGACCTCCGGTCTGCTAATGATTGGCAGTTGATTTTTACGTAGCGAGTTGCCAGCCCTGATGCACAACCTTCAACGAAGGAATGCCCATTCACGCATGTCTCCACGCAGAAGACACTCTAGCTGAGAGTCGAACCCGACAGCATCTTACTGTGAGGCGACAACGCTACCGCAGCACCAGTGTGATTTCCTGAATTGTTTAAATTACTCATCCGCCTTCCCACTGCAGTTACCAAAACCCAACTCATACCCGTTTTTGTAATTAAAGTTATATCGGGCTGCCATATCCTATGTATAAGCTACTGTTATTAATATTAGGAAGTGCCCTGTGAATCACTCTTACCCTCATTAGTGATGCTGAGACTGTCAATCCCCTTGTCACTTTTCCTAGTTTATTTCACTAATCTGACAAAATCAGATCCTGAAAAAAAATCCAAAATTTTCTGCTAAAAGTAAAACAACAGTCCTTTATTGTCTCTATCAGCCCACTGTAGATCCTAACAGTGGAATGTCAGGAATACAACATTTCGTCAAACAGAGAAAATATTTAATTCATCAAGAGATATATGGAAAATGAGGCCACTTCTTCTGACAGAATTCTCATGGATTTACCATTTCAGGTTGTTACTATGAGGATTCCACCAACTTTACTATTAGTTACTGATCATGCTGCATCTATGAAAGCTGTGCTTTTTTATTTAAAAAAAATGTAAGTGATGATTTATTAACATTTTACGATAATATTTCCTATCTCCATCTGTAGAATTCCACATTGTACAGATTTGGGATGCAAAATGATTTTATACAGTGAGTATAAAATCACCCCTCTGGGAGGGAGTTACACAATAATACTGCCACAGTGCACAAAATAATGTCCTCAGACAAATCAGTACAATGAGCACAATGTAAACCAGCTGACAGAATAATAATCATGTAACTCAACAGGTAGTTGCTAACTATAACTTAATGCCATTTCTCTCACTAGAAGAAAACATTATTTACAGTCGTACCTTTGTCTAAACCTTGTACTTCAGGCTGTACTATATAAAACTGAATCAATCTTTAATTGTATGATTTTTTTCAAACAGCTTGCAATCTATATTTAATAATACCAATAATTTCCAATTGTTTAATCATTCTATCTTCCTTCATCCAATTAAATTGTACTAATCAGTTAGAATATTGTAACTGCTAGTCTTTTAAAATAGCACATAATTGATACATCAAGCCTAGGTGCCCCCTTTACATTTACATGTTTTAAACCATTGCTAACCTCCAGCATTGAAATATCTGTCTCTGATTCAAACTGTAAATCAGTAGGTACCATCCTACCTTCTTTTGTATGACACACTACCTGCCCCTTCAAAATACAAATCTTTTAAAAATCTTTCCACTCTCTATACTTTTGTTGTTGTATATAAACATCCTTTTAATCATGTTCATACACACACTCCATAACATTTTATTTCATTTTACATACATTTCCAGATGAGGAGAACCCTTCCTCTTCTTCCTTTTAATAAGAATCTCTGACTTTTTTAAACTGCCTTCATTTTTCTGTCGTGTTTCTGTTCATCTTTTATTTTCATAAATGAATACCATATTTTAATATCTCTATGTATTCCCTCAATAACGTCTTTATATTTTTTCATATCTCATATATATATATATATATATATATATATATATATATATATATATATATATATATGTGTGTGTGTGTGTGTGTCTGTTCCTATATACCTATATCCTCTGTCAACTTTTTCTTTTAATTCCCTCACAATACAAGGCAAGACTCTTGAAGCAATTTCATATCTATATGAGTCCTGCAAATCATTTCCATTTGAGTCTTACACCTCATATCCTGTAACACCTCACATCCACCTGCATCCTATCCCTCTGAAACTTACTCAAATTTCTGATAGATTGTGCAGTCAACATTTCTGGAATAGAAAACACACCCAAAACACTCATACTACATTTCTCAAAGGTTTTCACCATAAAATAATAAATTATAGTCTTAATGCTCCTCTGTTTATAAGCAAACATTTTATTATATATTACATACATGTCCAATGACCTTAACATTTCTCTCAAAATCTTTAAATTCATATATTCTTCCCTGTCCCTTCTCCTAGACAGATACACATTAAAATTATTATCTAACAAACATGAGATCAGTAATCAGTAATATGCCTCTAGTATTCCAAACAATGCCCCTCTCTTTTCTTTCCTTGGAATGTTAGCCAACATTAAATGTTTGTTCCATGTTAAAAAATTATAGCCCAATACCCTACCTTGTTCAAAGACAAAATTATCCAGAATTATAATATTTCTTTGTCCTGATATCATAATTGGACTGCTATATAGTTTTACTGCCTAAATATTTTAACCAAAGTAGAAATTGCCATAGCATTTTAACTCCCTCATTTATGTTTGCATATCATCCTCCTGTCTTTTTTTTCATACATTTTCTTCGTCTTTTTCAATCTTTCTTAAAAAGATGTATCATCCCATGACATTGCATTACACCTAATTTCTTTAAAATTTCAGAATTATTTCCAATCAAACTTTGGTGTATATTATGATCAGTTTTTAACTGTATTCTGAGGCATTTCAGTGCTGTCAGACTCCATGCCCATAATTTCCTCTCCAGATCCATCTTTATCAGAACCCCTTCATTTTCTTTACCCTCAGTATGTCATATTTCATCAGGGTTATCAAATTCATTAGCATTGGCAATATCAGTAATATTTTCTCTACAATCCATCCAGTAATGTTTCTTAAAATGACATTGTGTAGATTGTGGCACACATTTTTTTACTGTGTCTATGTACATAATAAACCTCACACTGCTTTAATTAATTTGCATAAATGTGTCCCAGCTCACCACAAAAGTAACATGCCTTATGTTGTCCTGTACAATAAAGAATCCATATATAGGGTATGTTTGATGTATGCTCCATTGAAGCATTATTAAAGTTAAAGTTAATTTAAGATGTGCACCCAGCCATCTCTTAATAGGATCTAATAGTTTTTTAAGGCCTTTATATCAGCATAATAATTCTTTAATTCTGGTGTGACATCCCTGTCTAACAAATGCATCAGTCTAGAACTGTATATATATATATATATATATATATATATATATATATATATATATATATATATATATACACTAAAATAACCGTAGAATAACTGTGAAGAAAAAATATTTCAACAACTGAAAAACACTTCCAGGGCTTATGTGAAAGAACTGAATTATTATTTCCTGGTTACTTACTAGAGTAAGGCAAGATGAAGTAGATGTGAGATCCTTCTGTGTCAAGTTATAAAAACAGAGTGTTCTGAGAATTCAGTCTCACCTGGTATTAAAGTATCATTTTAGTGATGGATTACAGAATGACATCTTATACATCTGGTCATCTGACTTCTGGTTTCCATGTTTCCCCCTTTGGCTAGAAGCTATTAGGATTTAGCACATATGTGTCAATAATACACACACACACACACACACACACACACACACACACACACACACACACACACACACACACACACACACACACACACACAAGAACTGCTGCACATCCTGGAAGCCATAAAGCAATTTCAAACCTCCACCCTTCCAGAGTATCAAATAGTTCACCCCAATGAAAATGCAAGAAGCTCCATAGTATAGACTTTTTGTCTCTGGCTGCATTGAGATCTATAATATAAAAAAACAAGTAATCTCTGTGGTATCCCAAAGTCTCAAAACAACCCACTAAACAAGTATAGTGGGTCCAAAAACAAAATAGTGTAAGAAACTTCTCTGTGTGGAAGATCTTCAGTCCATATATCTCTAGTTAATCACTGTATATTAATCAGATCAGACAATACTAGTAGAAGTAACAAACTTAAGCTCGTCTTAAGTAAAAAAAAAAAAAAAAAAATATATATATATATATATATATATATATATATATATATATAAAATTGTACAGAATTACTAAGTATTCGAAAGTAATCCAAGCAAGGCAGACAGTCTGTTTCCTGTCGAAAATCCTTTATTAAGTACACAGACAAGCGATCCAAGTAAAACAAAAATAGAGTAATAGTTTCCTCACAAGCTTTCTAAATATATATATATATATATATATATATATATATATATATATATATATATATACTTTTTATCAGGCAAGGGAGTGGTTTATTGTGCTGTAAAATAAAGTGTTATTGGTACACATGTTAAATTCACATCCCTTCCCTCATCAGTATGACATTCAAGCTGGTCCTGCCCTACTTAGTAGCTGCCATAATAATATAACCCTTATGTACTTTAAATAAACTGTAATAATAATAATAATAATAATAATAATAATAATTTAAGAGGTACCATGTCATTAACAATGTAATAGGTACCACATCATTATAAATTTTATTTAAAGTACATAAGGATTATATTATTATTACTCTATTTTTCTTTAAGTTCACTACTTCTACTACTATTGTCTGATCTGATTAATATACAGTGATTAACAAGAGATATATGGACTGAAAATCATCCACACAGAGATCTATAAGATACATTTTTTTATGGCCTAAGCCAGGTAATTTAATGTCAAACTATTTTCAAAGTTTGAGATTAATCTCTTCTCTTCCATTATCCTCTGTTAAAACATATACATCTAAACAGCTACAATAATGCAAGTATATTTCTTTTTCTGTCCAGCAGGGCACACTGTTGTACAATTTTTCATATAAACAGCTTTACAAATACATTTTTCAACACACACATCTGTACAAATCAGTTTGGTATACAAATGACATATAATTATTTACAAAATTTTAACTAACTGTGCTGGCATATGTTACACATCCCTACTTCTCCAGGCATAGCTGGCAAACCTTACATTGTCACATGCTCCTTTGCAAATTTAGCTCCCCAGACATCCTTTCAATGATCTCTCCATCTAAGAGCATAGAATGTTCCACAAAATCCTTCCCTTCTTAGATTTCATACTCTATATTTCTGTGATGTTCACATCATTGACAGCCAAATCCAAACTGACTCTCTATAAATGAAGAGCAGGGAATTTCTGAGGATTTGGCTATTTTCCCCATCTATATAAATATCATCTTCAGCCTTCATTGAAAATTGGCTGTAAGCCTAGTGAGACTACCCTGGTCAATAAAATTACATAAACTAAACACAACATTGGAAAGACATGGCAATCAATATATCTGGAGGTGTTATACAACAAAAGTGGGATACAAGGAAAGTGATTGGTAGAATAATATTGTTTACCCCAAGAGGAAGGGGATAGATTAGAAAAGCCAAATATGATTATATGTTAAAATTATGAGACAGTGATGAAGATGTAAAATTGTTTTTTTTTCATTAAGTATTATTATTTTATTTTTGTGAATATGCTTATAAAATGTTTTAAATAAAATCATTGCTACTCTTTTCAATAAGTGTCATGTAATCCTCTTATTTCGACCTAAGCCACCCCCACCTCAAACTGTTGGAACTTCAGTTTAATGTCTCTTTCAAACGATGACATCTTAGGAGTGCAGTACTCCCCAGTGTCACATCACAGAGTGCATACTGGAACATGAATCCAAGTACCAGATGTGAGTATTAAACCCATACCCTTCTGGGTTTCTCAGCATCAGTGGTAACTGTGTAACCTGCTGAGCCACTGATCCTGTTTAAGAAAAAATTGAGGAGTTTCTAAAGTATTCTGCAAGGCTGGGAGACTGGCAAACTCTAAAGGAACTATTTTCCATGAACCAGTTAGCTACTATCACACTCTCCTAGTTGATGTGATAAAAATATTGACTCATGATGATATTACCTAAGAAAACTTTAAGACAAGTCATATTTTCATGGAAGCTTGAAAAAATAGTGACAGTAAAAATCAAATTCTGACACTAGAAATGAAAATGTTTCTACCATTTTAAAATGGAAAAAAGAATTATGTTGAAATTAAAATTAAACATAATTCTCATATTTTCTACGAGTATTAACAATAGTTCAAATGGCAATGGTAGTGATGTGAAATGTGACAGATAAGGATGTCATAGATGGGAAGTAATGAAGTTAACAATGTTTCATGTCAACAGAATTTGCCAATGAAATAGGGAACAGAGCCAAGCTCAAGAGAAGTTAAGGAAAAGGTGAATATACAAGGAAAAGTCACTGGGGCAGAGGGTTTGTAGGATATCAAGAGGGATGCAGGCTAGCCCTAGAAAACCACTGAGCAAAAAGCATTATAGAGGCACTTACAAATTAATGGTAATATACTGAATATTTTTAAAATTAGGTTAAGTGAAGACCAAATAGACGTCCTTATAAGAAGATTAAATTTTCTCTCCATATCTAACACTGATACTAGGAATGATTTGCTATGCATTGTTTTATTCAGCATTTTAATTTAAAGAAAAACTACACCTTAGAACTAAAAAATATTATTTTTTTACTCTATCTCTGTTTTCTGAGTTATTTGAACACCTCAAAATCACTCTGTCTGCTTCTTATAAAATTTTAATATGTTTTCTGCAAAATGGTGGTCAATGGGACTTGACATATCAATGTGATCTTATTTTTCTTTAAGCCTTTCTCTTTCCATAGTCCATTCAAGTCTGCTCTATACAAGCCATGCTAGACATAAGGAAGTAGTGGTGTATTCCCATGCCATTGACATATAATGGGATTAGTGTCCATTACTGTTATCTTATATACCTTCTGTAACAGGACTGCTTCTTTTTTTTCTTGAATGGCCCTCATTTGTGTGTATCTCAGGGCTTGTTTTATAGTACACTAAGGAATTATACAGCTTCAACCAAAACAGTTGCTAAATTGCAAGCTTTGGTCCAAAGTATCTTTCTGTAGTCCAAGATGAATTGACAGCCCCTCCCCCTATACTTTGGTAAATGTATGATAGTTTACAAGAATTACAAGAAAAAATATTTTCTGACTTTTCTCGAAATGTCACAGACATCTTTTATACTATGTTCAAGTCGTCTTAAAATTTAAAGTAGTATAAATAACCATTTAAAGTTTAAATGTTAGCATTTCAATACGATGATGCTGCTTATGTAAATTTGTCAAAAGAGGTGACAACTGCCTTTGAACCACTGACTGATCTAATTGCTTTGTTTTGCTATGAAAGATGTGGCTACATTAGAAGCTTTCTGTAATAAAGACAATGAAAAGGAGTTTCACATCTCTCTGTCTTGTTTACAACAGCCTGAGCTCCTGACTACACATTTCTTTGTGTCTGTGTTATGTCATGCAAGTGTAGACAAGTTCCTCTGTAACTTATGTGAAAAGTTAAGCTTAAAAAAGTGGGTGGTCTTTCCCTTCCTTTGATACCAAAGTGAGGAAAGGAAAGTTTTATTAAGTACAAGCAGGTTTCCGGTACTGATACTTGGAATGCTTTGTTCTGCATTGTTTTACTCAGTATTTTAATTTAAAGGAAAAACAGTACTGGAATCATATTGCAGGGAGAAAAGTAAACTAAGAGTTGAGTTAAACTGTAGGAAAAGGTGGAGTTTTCCTTTAACATTTATGTCTGAGTGCATGTTATTCATTCAGTTTTAGAGGGTGTTCAGATTTTATACCAGCTGAACACCTATCAGTGACACTGTTAACAAATAACCAAGAGCACACACTTAAAAGTACCGATATTAATACATTTCAGCATGCTGACAGTGAATAATGTAAAGTGTTAGTTAAAATATGTGAATGATTTAACTAATAGGAAATAATGGTACAGCATTAGTCAAAATGAACAAAAGCTACTGTAATGCTATGATTTCTTCTTTATGTACAAGGAATACAGTCTTAGAGATGTCTTTTGTTCTTATTTATACCAGTCTGGCCAAGGATAAAATATTGATATTCATAATGAAAACGAATGAGATGCTATGATTTCTGTAACTTGCTAGGAATACAATTCTGGAGGTGCGTTTCACTTTTATTCATACTAGCTGGACCCATATTAACTAATGTTAGGCAATTTATTTGGATTGTCAACTATCAGACATGATACATAAATGGCTCCCTACTGATCACCTACTCCGAATGCCAACATGCCAAAAAAAATCTGAAACTGCTGGAGAACAGTGAATATTGAAAATAGCTGTTCTCCATTAAACTTCTTTTTTTCCAGGGGGGACAAGCCCCTCTGCACCCCCAGTGCAAGCCCCGATATTTCAGACAGTTACATATACATAAACGTAAATATAAGGAGCAAAAAGTATTCAATATTCTCTGGAATTCCTGAAATCTAAAAAAGTATTACCACCACAGGTGGTAATAACTGTATCAACTAGAAGATGCTTAACAGAAGCTGTCTCTAATATTGTAGATTTTATGTTCAATCCTCTTATGACTAAAGCTTATGATTATTTAATAGACACTAAACAGTTTCTGCTGAATGCTTAATAATATGAATGTGGCTGGAATATTCCTCATAGTGAGGGCTTGTGAATAATTAGTTTTAGCTAACTTCTTGAATTAATGTAACACAAAATAAGTTTTATTTGAAGGGAAAATACTTCTAACATCTTCAAGGAGCTACAATGGAAGCCCCATGGCACCTTTATATGCATACGCATTTTTAAACCATAGGGAGTTGTTGGCTTGATTTCCACAGATGTTGTAAAATATATTAAGTTTTATAGGGATTTCATCATGACAGACTTTTTATTTATTAGGTCTGACAGTGTGTCTATTTCAGTACTTTTATGGATACTAAGGAAGTGCTGCACACTGTTTTCTTTAATTTATACTGCCCATGGTACAGAAATCGGTTTTGGTATAGCAAAGGCTGGAACAGGCATCGCTAGCAATTTATATAGGAAAGAAATGATGAATAACACCATTTTGCACAATAAATTTCACTAGATGTGATAAGTAACATTCAAAGGAGGCAGGTGATCACAATCATTAGAAGTAATTCTGATATGAACAGTATTATAGAAGAGCTCTAAAAAGTTATGCTGCATTTTAGAAACTGGAATGTATACTGAAGCCTGCTTAAAACATCATTTTGATGATGTATTGTATGAGGTGCAGCAAGGTCATGTCAATCCTTATTAAAATGCAAGCTAGATGAACACGAGCGATAATTAATTTTGACAGTGATACAGCTGAAATTGAAGTTTTAGAAGAAGGTATATCCTTCACCACTCATTACCATTTTAAGTAGAGAGATGGAACAAATAAGTAGAACTGGGATATGCTGTTTTTAAATAAGTTAACCAAATGTGTCAGACCGAAAACATTTGTTTACAGATGGTCCCACACACACACACACACACACACACACACACACACACACACACACACACACACACACACACACACACACACGTGTGTGTGTGTACACTAATAAAACAAAGTAAATACAAACAATTTAACAGACAACCCATTATCTAAGGGCTATCGAGGCCTTCTGCCTGTGGCACTGGGCCTCACAACACCGCTGGGCAATCCATTATTTCCCTGTACCACCCACCTTGTCAGGCATTATTGCTTGCTTACTTCCTATGTCCCAATAACAATAATAGCTTTGAAGTTAAAAATTCAATAAGTAGCGAGTCAACTGACCTTGTAAGATTCCTACTTTGTTAAAAAGCTTATAGATCAAAACAACTGCAGGAGTAGATGCTGTTTCAAATTAGGATCTAAAAGAACTATGCCCTGTCATTGCTGAACCATGAAGACAAGGGTATAGCTAGGCATACTCAATGTACCCAAGTGAGTACATTCTTTCTGAGCATCTCTCAGAAGCTTTATGTCTTAAGCAGCATAGAATGTTTACAACTTACTAGACTAGTGTTGACTGTGTAGCTACACAAAACATGGTTATGTGATTGGAATACACCTCTTAACAGAGCCTTTTTATGGCTTTAAGAGGCAACAGCTGAAAACAGTGAGTTGCTTTCTGAAGTGTATAGGGGCAACATTTTGAGTGTTATGTGCATTATTTAAATGGTATTTTGCTGGGGGGCATCAGCTTGATATTTGAGTAGAAAATATAAATATGTGGCTACATGGCGTGGTAGCATTTTGATGACTGAGTACATTTTTAAAATGATAAGTGGGCAGTGGAGACAACAACATTAAGTATAACTACAAGTAGTACATTTCTGGCTACATCCCTGCTTGTAGACACATATTCAAGAGCTCTTAAGATTTAGTGATTGATTGCCCATCCATAATAGAAGATGGTTATCATTAAAACCATCTATAAAAATAAAGATGCCAAAGGCTTTGTTAAAAAGTACAGGCCTGCAACTTTACCCCTTAATGTTAGCAAGCTACTAGAGAAATGGTTATTGGCAGGTTACAGTTAGATCTCCAGGATTTTAATGTATGCAATCTCTAGCAACATTTCTACACAGCTGGTGTTTCCACAGCCCATAGACACAACAAACCTGAATTTTTATCACAATATTTTAACTGCGACCAATAAGTATTTCAGATGGCCATATATAGAATCTACAAATGCATTTAACATAGCAAATCACCACAGATTACTACAAAGCTTAATAAATTATGATTATCTGACTGCCTGCTTCAGAGGATGAACAGCAAGCTAGATAACAGGGGGGAGGGAAGATTGAAGGACCATAATGCAGCTGCTTTTTTCTGACAGAGACCTCCATGGCTCCATTGTCAGTCCCTAGGTGTTTAATATCTATATAACCAACAGTATTAGTGGCAATTCAATTTTCTATGCCACATTGGTATTTAATATCAATGTGAAAAATAATTACCAGCAACAAGATGTTGGAACCTTTCAGCAGGCGCTATACAGCATTTCAACTTGGATACTTTACACAGCATGACTTTAAATGCAAGAAAAAGTAAATCTATGGGCAGGATTCACGAAGCCTCCGTGTAAGAGTTATAACTCATACACGGAGGCTGCAGTTAAACGGAGTGATGTCAGCATGCTCTGCATATTCATGAGAGCATGCTGAATCACACCTAAGGCTAACACGGTCCGTGTAAGACAGTAGGGGGTGTGTCCGTAGGCCGAGCCCTGTAAGCGGACACGCCCCCAGAAGAGTAAAAGTGCCCAAAGTAAACACCCACGACAGAGTCCATGGAAATGTGAATAAACACAACACAACACATGTCCCCACAGACTACGAACATAAAATTTACAAATGAACATCACATAATTTTTTTTTAAATTGTAAAGATGTTTAACCGTGAGTGCACTCATTTGCGCGGGTGTGCCCGTAGCGCAGCTACAGTTAGCAGTCAGTGAGAAAGCATATAAGAACTAAATATGCAAAGTAAGCCAAGAAGCGTGAGCTCCGCGCAAACCAGCGCTAACCCGGTTACAACTGCTTAAAAGTGCCTTAGTCACTTTGATTGACAGGTCCTGTACTCAGTTCAAAAGCAAAATAAAATCCCACTGTCAGTCCCGAACCCAGGACCTTGGAAACACTAGTCTGTATGACCTACCACTAAGCCATGACTCTTATACAAGAACATTGTGCTAAAATAAATATAGCATGTAATAGTAGGGATGAATGTAAAGGGAATATAGGATGTGTAGTACCCAAAGCATGTCATGTAGAATTACTGTCAAAACTACTGGATTCCCATAATAGTAGTGTGTGAACAGAAACAGCCATGCTAGTTGTTAGCTTGTAGGTAATAATGTCAGTTAATGTACATATATAAATGTATGTATATGTACATATATATATATATATATATATATATATATATATATATATATATATATATAAATATCTATATATAGTTGTAGGTGTCATTGTGCATACACACCTACTACAGGGAACAGGAGAGAGGAATGGAGAAATGTGAATCTACAACACAGCCTGAATCATGAGAGGAGATACTAACCTTTACACTCACAGAACAGTGTCCACAGCATACCAGCATGGTCCCCGCCCTTACAATCTGAAAGGGCAACGCCTATCTCACATACCCTTTTATAGCACTGACCTGAAATCACAGTGAGAACTGCAATCAGTACACAATTGACTGTATGCAATTAGCAAATGCTGGCTTACAATTGGTGCAGAGGCCATCACATGGACCTATGCAGATACCTACAAAAGCATCCAGTACTAACACTCCACACATGCAATACATTCATTGCACTGTCTGGAAGCAGACAGAGGGAGAGAGAAAACTGAGAGAGAGAGAACAAAAAAAAAAAAACCCTACACACTGTGACTCTGTGACTCTAAGCTGTCAGCAGTGACAGTAGCAGCAGGAATCAGAAGCAGTGGTAACGCAACCAGCTGTGACAAACACAGGTAATGCAAAGTAGCAGGTTAATAGTGTTTATACTGTGAACCCTCCAAATGTGTCATAGGTCTGTATCTATAGGTATGTCCATGTGATATGTTGTGTGTACGTAGTTCCACCAAAAGGGGATGACCATACATTACATGTCAATCAGTGTTAGGCCATGATCCTGGCAGCAGTTGTCTGTGCGTTGCCCTCACCAATGGCTGTAGTGACTGCTTTGAAAGGTCAGCCAGGTTCAAAAGGCAGGATCAGCACATCACAAAGGCACACTGGCTAGGAACAAGTGTCTGCAGGTACCCGATATCACTGCATATGCATCCCATACTGCATAATTCCATAGCTTAACAGACCAGGCCGGTTATGCATATGATGTGGTAGTTCCCAGGGTCAGTTGAGGTGCCTCCTTAGTGGTGTGGGACCACTGTCGCTGTATGCCACTGTCCAGGTACATATCCTGTAGTACAGCCAAGATAAATTATCAGTGTTATATGTGGTTGTATGTCCTCTTGGAGTGCAGGTAGCACACATCCAGGGATGCCATGAGGTCACAGTGATGTTGTGTGTTCTGCTCTGCTGAGGGCGGCCCTCACCTGGACATGTGAGATGATAGGGAGGTTACATTCAGCTGTGATAATTATTTCAACTGGTGGGGGAGAAGGAGGGGGGATACGTGCACCGAACCTGTCTTCAAGATTGTTGCCAATATCCATGTGTTTGGTGAATGTTAAGTAGGTGTGTATTAACACAGAGCATATCTGAGGCATTTGGTCCATATGTGTAACATAACTGAAGAAGGCCTTGTGGTCATCCATAGTGTTTGTGGCCATTTCCCTCCCAGAGTAGGCCATGGCCGTTGTTATGACAGACCGTAGCGTAGTACCAGTGCTGACCACAGATGCCTTCCCTTAATGTGAATGTGCTCTGTCCTGCAGTAGCCTCCTGCTATTGTTATACAATCTGCCTCTGTCTGGGGTCCACCGGACAGGATGCCTAACCTTTGTGCATAGGGTCTGGGTTAGAAATGTGTGTGCAAGTTCCATGCAATCTGTGGCATGTCCGTGGTAAGCATTTGCAAAGGGGTCAGCAGTGTGGGTTGTGGCTTCCACTGGCCCAGTGTGCTGCATGGATACCATCTCAGTCCCAACAAGTGAATAACTGTCTAATCACATACATATCAAAGTAGTCTACTGTGCTGGTGGTGGTGGTGGGATATGTATATCCAGGCCGAGTAACTTGTGTCCACATCACACTAGTGGATGGCGTCCCACATACAGTACCTTGGGATGAAACCCAGAGTGAGGTTGTGCATTGGACCTGTCAGTGTGTGCTGACCGATGGGGCATGCTACTATGTTGTGTGGAATGTGGCAGGTATTGTTGCACAGGTGTTGGCTGAGCACTGATATCTGGCCATGTACCTGTGTATCCACCACGACACACACACATGCAACATATGGGAGTAGTAGTATATCACTACACATGAGTATCATGTATAGTATGTGTGCCATATATTGCTGACATAGTCTGCTGATATCCTGTTTGTGTTCTCTTCCAGGGAGATGGCACGTCAGCGTAATCCCACCTACTCTGCAGCGGAAGATGAGGAGATCCACCAAAGCCTGGTGCGGGAGTATGACATCCTGTTTTCCTGCACCAGTCAGAATCAGCAGGAGAAGGCTGGACTGTGGCAAGACCTTGTCCATAGGGTAAATGATATTGGCACGCATAATAGGACATATGAGCAGGTACGACATCACTGCAGTGATTTAATCCGAAGTGTCCATCAGCGTGCATCAGATATCCACAGGCAACAGGTTGCCACAGGAGGTGGGGTGGCCACACATCCCCCCCTCACCAGACTGGAGGGGCTACTCCTAAGTGTTGTGGCTCCAGCCCCGGAACAGCAACAGCAGTACACCTGCATCATGATGGAGGCTGGATCCACACAGCATCACGACATGGAGCATGCAGGTAATATGCCATATGTACACTTGACTGTTCTGTACACTGTTAGTTTATGCATGTGTAAGGTGTGTCCGTGGTATGTATCTGTCATCATAGTATGTAATTGTGCATGTGTGATACTGGCAATATCAGCAGCTGACGTGTGAAAGGCAACTGGTGTACTACTGCACTGTATCATATGCAATATCAGTGGCACAGTTGTGCCCACTGACATTAATCTCATCATTTCTGCAGGTCCCTCAGGGGTTACAGCAAGGCAGGCCATCCATGCTGGTGAGTGTGTTTAACATAACCTATAATAGTCCTGATAATGCTAGTAACAGTAGTGTAACTCAGTAGTGCTCTGTGTGTATACTGCGGGGTGTGCATGTGTGCAGGTGTGCCTGTGCCCATGTGTGCATGTGTGCATGTGTGCAGGTGTGCCTGTGTCCACGTGTGCATGTGTGCATGTGTGCCTGTGTCCATGTGTGCATGTGTGCATGTATGCCTGTGTGCATGTGTGCATGTGTGCATGTGTACACGTGACCATGTGTGCATGTGTGCATGTGTCCATGTGTGCATGTGACCACGTGTGCATGTGTGCTTGTGTCCATGTGTGCATGTGTCCACGTGTGCATGTGTGCATGTGTGCATGTGTCCACGTGTGCATGTGTCCACGTGTGCATGTGTGCCTGTGTGCATGTGTGCATGTGTACATGTGTGCCTCTGTGCATGTGTCCACGTGTGCATGTCTGCATGTGTGCCTGTGTCCATGTGTGCCTGTGTCCATGTGTGCATGTGTGCATGTGTCCATGTGTGCATGTGTGCATGTGTGCAGAAGTGCATCACTGGTAACAATGTCTGGAGACTGTAAACTGTGTTTCCTGTCTTCCTCCCACAGGTTATGGTGCTGCTCTGGTGACCTGCAGCAGGGAACCTGAATCTTGTGCCACGGGTACTGGTAATGATGATATTTGTGTAATGGTACAGGAAGGTGTGTCAGGGTCCGCCATTGGTCAGCCAATTGACAGTACACAGCTGTCAACCCCATCATTGCATACAGTCATCCTGCCAGTACATCCTTTGTCACCATTGTCCCTAGGTGATGGACAGGATACAGTGGGCATAGACCAGGGTAATGTGGTACCTGTGGCACATGCATCCCCACACAGCAGCCATGGGCAGGGTCCTCCGATGGTACCACACAGACAGTTGCCCATGGGTTCTCGTGGGAACAACCGTGGGCGTACTGCCTCTGGCCGATGTGCCCAAAGAGGTCTGTCAACCTCAGCTATGTTTCGGACTGTCATGCAGGCACAGTCGCGTATGGAAAGGTACACCAGACAGGGTCTGAGGGAGCTGAGAGCATGTCGCACAGCCATGACAGACAGTATGCGTGACATTGCGGATGCTATCCATAATTTCACCGATGTCATAGACAGACGTTGTGGGGACATATTACAGCAGTTCCACAACCAAATGTCCATGAGCCAGGGCAATGGTGGGCGTTTGCGGCATTGACGTGGCCGTATGCCGGCAACAGCAGCAGCTGGCAGTCAGCGCGGACGACAACAGGGTCACACACGCCCCCATAGTGCCAGCAGCAGCCCCAGCAATGCTGGGTCTGTGCTGTCATCGGAACGCCCCAGGAGACCACGTGCACGTGGCTCTGGACAGTCCCAATAGGGACCTGTGTCCAGTCAACACACTCCCGCTTCTGATGACAGTACCCAGTCTGGCTTACTACTGGATACGGTCCATAGCACCCCTGCTAGGCACAGGTACCGTGTCCATGCCCACAGACACTGATCTGTATGACCTGCCAGGTGCAGTCTGTGGCTGTCCACAAACCCATGTATATGGCAGCCATGAGGTGGAACTGTGTGCGTGCATACACACATGCAAAATGTTAACACCTAGGGCGACCACATACACGCACACACTGCACCAACACTGCCCCACCCTGTACTGCTGCCCCTCACCAACACACATACACACACATATCAATTGGTGGTATCAGTGGCTGACTCAGGCATACCTAATTCACACCCTGTGCATATGATGACACTGTGCCACCTCCTGCAATCTCCAACATCATTGCGGGAACAGGTAAACACGTTGCTGATGCACAGGGTGACTACATAGAAGTGTATTAGTAGTATCATGTTGGTAACAATACAGTGTGCTGCTATGACTGTGTGTATATCCCAGCATGCCTGCTGCAGTAACTGTATGAATGTCCTGAATTGTTATCTGCACCCATAGTACATACCAAAGTGTAACAGCTGCACATAATTGCATGCCGGTGGTAAGGTTGTCAACAGATATCCGCATACATGGGTAGCACAGGGGGGAACTAGTGCAAGTAGTGATATGCAATGGTGGACATGTACAGTAATGGTGTCAGGTTGCCCACAACGACTATGCAATGTGGATGTTTGCGCATGTAGATATGTGTGCAGTACCAATGTAATCCAAATCACAAATAACTATGACATAATATCAGTTCTACCATGGGCATCTGCGCTGTGTATTCCTGGGTACATGTTGATAGTGCCTACATATTTGCATTGTTACTTACTGTTATTGTTACCCCTTCTTTGTTGTACAATGCACTACTTCCAGCCCTGCTTACTGTAGCTTTGTTTGCATGCATGTTCGCTGGGGTTCCCTGGAACACTGCTTACACCTGCAATGCAGAGTTACAGTGCTTCTGTAGACTCCTAGTGACATCTGCATAGCGTACGATACGTATGTCAACTTTACACATGACAGAACGTCACTGTCTGTCCTGTACGCATGTATGCTGCCTGTGACACATTGCACATGTCTTACCTGGCATTTACCCACGTGTGCAGTCATATATGCCAGTGCTATGAAACAGTAGCGGTACACCCACACATACACACCTTCAGTATATTGTTCCCCATTGGCCCTATGTGTTGGTACTCACCATGGCAATCACACTACTAGGGTAGCATGTGCAAAGGTAACCTGTGAATCACCTCTATGGTCCAGTTGTGGTTTATGTGAGTCATGTGGCAATGTCACAGCTGCCACATGTATGCAGTCAGCCATCACCCTTGGCCAGGAACGTACAACACATGTGTGGGATGCCACCACACAGCCAATCTGGGGACTGAGCTCTCTGAACCCAGTAATGCCATACCCTGTCAGGTGGCATGTCATATATACTACATCCTGGACAAACTTCAACCCCAATCCCTGCTGCTACTATTGATAGAACCCCTGAAGATGTTTCTGATAGTTTTGACCAATTCTTTACTGAGACATTTCAAGCCCTAGCTAGCCATCTACCTCCTAGCTCCCCTGGTCCTGAAAGTAGCACCCCTAGAAACCTACTTGCGTTCAGCTGCCAACCAGTCGCCACTTCACTTCTCCATACCTTGATTGAAAAAGTAAAACCCACTGCACTTTCTGCTGATCAACTCCCTGCCGAGTACCTACAAAAATCAGCTGATGCTATTGCTTACCCCGTCTCAAAACTAATCAAACGAACCATGGTAGAATCTAAATTTCCCACCATCTGGAAAATATCCTATGTAATCCCACTTCACAAAGGAGGCAGCTCTACTGAATTCTCCAATTATAGGCCAATAGCTATACTCTCTCCACTTGCAAAGATTATGGAAACTTTATTCATAGACAATTCATGCACCACCTAATCCAAAATCGCCTTATGGCAGACACTCAGCATGGCTTCCGTCCTCATCACAGCACTACTTCAGGCCTCCTAGCCTTTACTAACACCATAAACCATACTTGCAACACTAATTATATATCCTCAGCCCTCTTTTTGGATCTTTCCAAGGCATACGATATGGTTGATCACCAACTTGTAATCCACACCCTGCAAACATTCTGTCTAGATACTGGAGCCTTCCAATGGTTTCAATCCTACCTGCATGGTCGACAGCAGGCTGGCCTCTGGCAGAACAAACTCTCTAACCTTCTACCTAACTCCCTCAGAGTACCACAAGGCTCTATACTAGGGCCCTTGCTTTTCTCCATCATAAGTCCTAGTAGTTATGGATTTTTAAAGGTGGATAAACCAAAGGTTCCGGTGATCTTCGGGATACCTAAAATCCACAAAAATCCTGTGGACCCCCCATTGAGACCCATAGTGTCAGCTGAAGGCTCTAAAACTGAGACCTTGGCTAAATATGTGGACAAGAAGTTAAAACCTATATGGATGGGAAGGCCTAGTATCTTAAAAGATTCATGGGAGTTATTAAGTGATCTAAATAACTGTGGATGGCAAGACAATATTTTATTCCTAACCATCGATATAGTTGATTTATTTTCCTCCATACCTCATGATGAAGGTAAAACTATACTGGAGGAAATAGTGTTTGATTATGGAGATATGTGTAGGAATGACAAGTTAGCATGCCTTTGGCTTATGGACTTGGTTTTAAGCAACAATTTTATTTATTTTAAAGGTGAGTTCTTCCAGCAGATCCAGGGGGTAGCCATGGGGGCAGCTTGTGCCCCCACATATGCTAATCTCATTTTGGCATTTTGGGAAGAAAAATATGTCCTCAACTCCATTTATAATGAATGTTGGACAATGTATAGGAGATTTTTGGACGATATAGTTATCCTCTGGACTGCTGGAAGAGATAGATTGTCTGAATTCATGGAATATTTAAATTCTACCACTAGTTTCTTAAGCTTTACACATCATGTGTCAGAGTATAGTTTAATATATCTAGATGTTGAATTTTATAAAGGGGAAGGACATTATGAATCTAAAGTATATAGGAAGCCTACGTATTGTAATTCCTTCCTACATTATACCAGTGCCCACCCAAAACATTGTAAGAAAAGTATTGTTAAGGGGCAATTTGTAAGGGGTAGCCGCATGACAAGTTTGGAACAGGATTTTAAAATCGAATGCGATTTTTTGGAAAAAAATGTTTTGGGAGAGAGGCTACCCCAAAGAATTTGTTGAAAAAATAAAAATGGAAGTGAATGAAGGAAGGAAAGGTAGATTTCAACCTATATACAAAGGACAAGAAGGTGGAGCTGCAACTAATCCCACTACAAATACAGGACAAATTAGTATTAATAGCAATAGATCTGAAGGTTATTCCCAAGCATTAGTATTAGAATATAACAACATAAATAGTGGAATAAGTAAAATATTTTTCAAAGAATGGGAGAAATTTGTGGCACTTTCTGATATAGAAAGTATATCAAATATTCCTAAGAAAATAATCTATAGGAATTCAAGGAATATGGGCAACATTTTGGAGAATAGGAAGGTGATTTCTAATAGAAACAATAATAAGAAGGGCACTTACAAGTGTGGTCGTTGTGCCCAATGTAGTTATGTATCTAATGGGGAGGGGTATTATATTCAAAGTAGAAATAGAAAGGTATATAGTACGGAATATTTCAATTGTAATACAAAAGGCATAGTATATCTTGCTTATTGTGAAAAATGTGGTTCTTTTTACATTGGTAAATCTGAAAGAGCCCTAAAAAAACGAATTTATGAACATATATATGAAATTTCGGTAAAGAAAGAGAGTAATGCCTTATATAAGCATAGTAAACTATGCAAGGAATATAAATTTAAATTTTTAATTGTAGAACATATACCAATGGATATTAGAGGGGGCCCCTGGGAGACCAGGATAGAATATAGAGAGCTATGGTGGCAGGTGGCATTAAATGCGGATAAATGGCCAGGGTTAAATGATAATATTACTATACTTCCCTTATTAAAATTAAGAGCAGCCAAATTATAAGAAAATACATATTTGGTTTTGCCACTAGAGGTCCCCATCACAACTCCCCATAGATTTAGACTACTTTTTAAAACTTTTTAAAATATTTTAAAACATATTTATGAATTCATAATGCACTCATAATATTATTTTATTATTAATGAATGTTCCCCTACATTTTAACAATGTTTTTTATATAATATGTGTTATATTGTGTTATATATTTATTGGAATATTTATGTGTATATATTTATTAATATATTTATTGAAATATGTTATATTTTAAGTATTTTTATACATATTTTCATCTCTTCTACTTATTATAACTCTATGTGCAATATATATTCAATGAAAAAGCATGAATGTGGGTATGAAATACTAACATTTTGAATATTGTGAATTTCTGCTTTAAATGCTGATTAGATATAATTAGGAAACTAATTATTCTTTTAAGTAAGACTATAAATTGACATAATAATGGATGCATTGGGGTATCTGATGAAGTCTATGTGTGACGAAAATGCAGTGTGTGATTTTACTAAAGCGTTCATGGTTTTTGGAGTGTTTGGCGTTTAATAAAAGACTGTACTATATTCTGGTGTCGTGGACTGGTCTCTGGAGTGGCGAGTGCTTCCATCCGTTTATCTGCTGACTTCTGAGTCGAGTTTTTAGTATTGTAGTATTTGCCAAAAGGATCTGTTCTCTCACACTTGCATTTACACACACCCTACTACCCCCACACACACACACGCACACTTGCAGGATTCATTCCCCTACCTAACTAAGTCACGACACGTGAGAGAGACACATTAGCAAAGCGCACTATTCGGATTACTAGATAGTTCCTCTTGTCTGGCTGTACTTATAGGGTGCTAACAACATCAGTATTTTGAAAGGGTAATGTGCATCAGGTAGTGTGATCTCCTGATTGCCAAAACTAACATGTTTTTCATACGGAAATGCACACACACAAACTCCCCACATCCAAACTTGCAGGTTTCAAACCCCTACCTAAATATGTTATGGCACTTGAGAGTGACGCTGTAGCAGGTTGCGCTATTCTGAGTACTGGCAGATGTCTCTTCTCCAGCTGTATGTATAGGGTGCTGTCATCATCACTGTTTGGAAAGGGTAATGTGCATCATGTAGTGTGATCCCCTGATTTCAAAAAAGCACATGTTCTTCATACAGAATTGCAAACACACAGAGTCCCCACATCCAAACACACACACATACCATTTACAGGTTTCAAACTCCTACCTAACTATATTATGACACCTGGGAGAAATGCATTAGTAGCGTGCGCTATTCGAATTACTGGGAGGTTTCCCTTCTCCTGCTGTACTTATAGGGTGCTGACATCATCAGTGTTTAGAAAGGGTAATGTGCATCCTGTCGTGTGTTCTCCTAGTTTCCAAAAGGGACATTTCCTTCATACAGACTTGCACAGACACTAGCCCCCTCCACACACACTAAGCATTTGCAGGATTCAAACCCCTACTTAACTATGTTCTGACACTTGAGACGGACGCATTAGCAGAGTGCGCTATTCGCATTAGTGGGAGGCTTCCCTTCTCCTGCTGTACTTATAGGGTGCTGACATCATCTGTGTTTAGAAAGGGTAATGTGCATCCTGTCGTGTGTTCTCCTAGTTTCCAAAAGGGATACTTCCTTCATACAGACTTGCACACACACTAGCCCCCTCCACACATACTAAGCATTTGCAGGATTCAAACCCCTACCGAACTATGTTATGACACTTGAGTCGGACGCATTAGCAGAGTGCGCTATTCACATTACTGGGAGGCTTCCCTTCTCCTGCTGTACTTATAGGGTGCTGACATCAACTGTGTTTAGAAAGGGGAATGTGCATCCTGTAGTGTGTTCTCCCAGTTGCCAAAAGGCACATTTCCCTCACACAAAATTGCACACACACTAACCCCCTCATCCAATCACACACACTTGCCATTTGCAGGATTCAAACCACTACCTAACTATGTTATGACACTCAAGTCGGACGCATTAGCAGAGTGCGTTATTCGCATTACTGGGAGGCTTCCCTTCTCCTGCTGTACTTATAGGGTGCTGACATCATCTGTGTTTAGAAAGGGGAATGTGCATCCTGTAGTGTGTTCTCCCAGTTGCCAAAAGGGACATTTCCCTCACACAAAATTGCACACACACTAACCCCCCTCATCCAAACACACACACTTGCCATTTGCAGGATTCAAACCACTACCTAACTATGTTATGACACTCGAATCGGACACATTAGCAGAGTGCGCTATTTGCATTACTGGGAGGCTTCCTTTCTCCTGCTGTACTTATAGGGTGCTAACATCATCCGTGCTTAGATAGGGCAATGTGCATCCTGTAGTGTGTGGTCCTAGTTGGCAAAAGGGATACTTCTTTTATACAGTCTTGAACACACACTAACCCCCTCCACACACACTGAGCACGTACAGAATTCAAACCCCTACCTAACTATGTTATGACACTTGAGACGGACGCATTAGCTGAGCATGCTATTCGCATTACTGGGAGGATTCCCTTCTCCTGCTGCACTTATAGGGTGCTGACATCATCAGTGTTTAGAAAGGGGAATGTGCATCCTGTAGTGTATTCTCCTAGTTGGCAAAAGGGATACTTCTTTCAAACAGTCTTGAACACACACTAACCCCCTCCACACACACTGAGCATGTACAGGATTCAAATCCCTACCTAACTATGTTATGACACTCGAGACGGACGCATTAGCAGAGCGTGATATTCGCATTACTGGGAAGTTTCCCTTCTCCTGCTTTACTTATAGGGTGCTGACATCATCAGTGTTTAGAAAGGGGAATGTGCATCCTGTAGTGTGTTTTCCCAGTTGCCAAAAGGGACATTTCCCTCTCACACACACAAACCCCACTCACCCACCCACACACACACACAGAACAATTGCAGGATTCAAACCCCTACCTAACTATATTACGACACTTGAGGGAGACGCATTAGCAGAGCACACTATCCAAATTACTGGGCATCTGTTCTGCACCTGTAGTATTTATAGGGTGCTGACATCTTTATTTCTACAGAGGTATGTACATGTAGTACTACCTGTCAGGTGGGGGATAGCATATATATGTATTTGCAGCCACCTACGTCAGGGTCAGATATGCACATCGCACTGGTAGATTATGTTCTATACCATGCTTTGGGACCACAGGACCTGTAACACACAACACAACTAGTCCAGAACACCACATCCAGGACACACACTTAGCTTCCCTGGGAACAGTGCCAGGATATGCAGGTGTTCACATACACCATTCCAGTTGTTAACATCAGGTACAGGCATATTGTGTGTGAGAACTACTCAGGCCTCTACCACTTTACCCTACAGCCACTACAATTTGTGGGTCCATGTGCTATGGCAGAACCACACACCACAGCCACATGGGGGAATACATATTGCACCTATCCATCTGCAACGTGGGTACTCACTGTTCCACACCAGAGGTAGACCACCATTGTTGATATCTGACCATACCCACCTTTCCCTGGACATCCATATCCCATCTCCACCCCCAGGCAAGGTTGTCACTGCACACAAACTGTATTTAGCACAAGCAGACTCTACACTTGTGTAGACTGGGGTGGACGACTTCAGAGGACCCATGCTGGGGGACTATACTGGCCACTCAGCATAATCCTTGACAATTGCATTCTATGAGCATGTGTGCAGTTTGCATTGGTCATGCTATCCCACATATACCCATGACTGCTCCACAACAAGACACCTGTCAGCTATACACCAGCCATATATGCGCCGTACAACAGACAGAGTGACCTAATACATTGCAGAGCTGTAGCCCACAGAGGGAGGACATCTGTGAACAGTTCCGGCACAGCACTTCATTCACACATACTCATTACAACACAGTGTTGACAGTGGAATCATCCAGAGAATGCAGATAGGGCTCCCCTCAGTCTGTTATTGATGGACACCTACTGTCAGAGATCCTCAGCAACCCTCTCACAGCACACACCGACAACATGGCTGTGGCTTAGCACATTCAATCCCTGGGACCTCCACGGTGCCCCTGCTTGACAGAGGCACAGCTCACTAGCCTCACATGTTGCCTTCTGTGACCTACTTTACAGTGGCACAGTAGCCTACTGTCCTGGGGATGCAGATGCCAAGCACACTCTGGCTGAGCTGTCATTCCCTAGGGCAACAAGCCTAGTATTGACCTCTACACCCATATGTTCAATTGTTGGATGCACAATATTTGTTGTGCTGTTCTACTGTTTGCAGGTCTTTATTGCCATAGCATTCCCTGCTCCTATGACCAACTTGTGTATCTGTGGAAGATGTTTGCATATGACGGCGATCCACTATATCACTTATGTCTCTGTAGTCATTTACTGTGTGCACTGGGCAGATTGCTGTGTTGTGGTTGGTTCCTGGACTGACACGTACAAATACCAGATATGTGTGGCCAACTGCTAAATGGAGATATGGCCTAAGTGTGTGAGCATGCCCAGTTCAGCCTTTCCATGGCATGTTGTTTGACATATGCCTCATTTATCAAAGTGTGCAAGCATGCCCAGTGTGAGCTTTCCATATGTTGCACTCTGAAGTCCACCACATATTTGGGTGTGTGTGAACTTCAACAATATCTCACATTTATGGTTGTGTGTTGGGTGTCATGTTGTGTACTAACTGGCCAACTGCTTCATGTCTGCCACAACAGGGATTATACTGTGCCTGCAGGGATTGCATGGGATACTTTGCAGACAGTTCTCAACATACTTTCATAATGACCTAACACTGTAGTACCGTATAGTGTACTGGTTCAGTACTTTCACTGTGGTGGACAGTATCCTGGGCTTTAGTCCTATGACTGCTTGACATCTTCATAGTGAGCACAACAGACTGTGTAGGGGCCAGTTGTGCACATATGACCATGTTGCATTATGTTCAGATATGGACTACCTACACCAGGCTCGTCCAACATTGCTAGTGTATTCCACAACATGGGTGGACATTGGCAAACACTAGCAATATTCCCTAGGCCATTTCTGATGCTAGTCACAGGGTGTGTTTGTCCTTCGACACACATTGTAACTGGAGTTTGCCATGACATATGTCATGGTTAGTATACTGTGCCTCCGTCTACCTCTGACATAACAGTGATACCAGGGTTAGCCTACCATCTCCCATCCACTCATCAGGATTCCTCTTGAGGGGTGTTGATATGTGACTCTCTGGCTGACCTGTACCAGGAGTTTACTGAAGAGTGCGGGTGCCTTCTGTGTTATGGATCATTCTGTACAGCTTGTCCTATGTATGTCAGTGCTGGGGTTCAGGTCTCTCATGTGCATAGCTCACTGCCATTCAGATTTTACAAGGTGCAACATGTTCATTCATTCCAGGTTGGACATGGCTTCATACATCAGGCACAGCTTTCCTGTAGCAGGGAAGTATGGCGGTGTGTGGGGCTGCAGTTTGTTTACTCAGGCAACACATGGCATCTGTTCATGCTCTTTGCTACTCCTGGTGGGGTACTGTTGTGGACTTTACAGTTGATGGAGGTGTCTGCTGCGGTATATCCCACAGGGGCTATTATAGTCACTTGTGACGCTGATGGAGGATGACTGCAGAGCCACAGTGAGTTCCCCTTATCTACATCTGCCAACCTTCATGTTTGGGTGGGTATATAGTATATGTTTCTGCGAACACTACAGCCACATGTTTGTCCAGTGCAGGATATCTATCACCTTTTGTACCCAGGTCTCACATTATATGTTAGGTACCTCATGGGTTAACACCTGTGTAGTAATTTGTGGGCACTTACTGTATATCCACGGTGGTTGTCTATACACAGTTCTGCAATTAGCTTGCTGATATGGCTATGGCTACAGTTGTCTGTTTGTAGGTGGCCCTTTTGTGGGTTGCTTGTGTCAGCTGGGGGTCGGATATGGTGGGCTGTTTGTACTCCTCTGCATACATGTTCAGTCACAGTCCTTCCATGTTGGCCTATACCTATGGGACATATATACAGAACGGGGGGGGGGGGGCAAGACCAGGCCTTGTGGGATGCCACTCATATCTGCTTTGTAGTCTGACATGGATGCGGCATGTCTGACCATGTCAGTTCTGTCCTTGGTCTGGTTTGCAACCCCTCTACTGATATAGGGGTATATATTTAAGCTGGTGAACATATCCATACTGAACTCATACGGTATTGTCTAGAAGCATGTGCACGGTCCAGCTACACTGCGTGGACCACATTGCCCTCATCAATGACCTTAATGACTGCTTCAAATGGGTCAGACATGTTTAGGGGCAGGTTCTGCAGTTATGACAGCCACACTGTGTAGGGTCCAGTATCAGTAGGTCCACAATAGCCTTCTGTCTGCGGTACATACTGATCCTTTCCATAGCTGTGCAGAACAAGCTTGTCAGGATCCTGGGGTGGTAGTTTGGAGTATCCATTCAGGCAACACCTTTGTTGTGATGGACCACTGTTGTTGTACACTGCTCTTTGGGTACATATCCTGTGGTAAGGCTGACATTGGGCAGTAGTGTGATTTGGCATTCCATTATTCTTGGAGTCCATGTTGGCCTCAGCACAGGACACCATCACATACCTTTGCTGCTGTGTGTTCTGCTTTGCAGATGATGGCTGTTACCTCAGCATCTGCAATGTCAGGGGACCATCAGTCTGCTGGGATAGGTATTTTGCACTCTGGGGGTGTTTTCACTGCACCTGACAGGTTGTATGTTAGCAATATGTGTGTGTGTTTGGTATGTTGTTTGTAATATCTGTGTGATTCGGAGCATATCTGTGGATGCCCAACATGGTTCCTACCATCAGTTGGGTAAGCCTTGTGATTATCCTTAGTGTCCTGTACGTTTTGTATCTTCATAGGTTCATGGGTTCATACTAGGCTATACACCCTAGGCCATTAGTAAGCCTAGCCAGAGTGTATGTGTCTTTTGCCACCCCTTGCTATGTTCTATTATGGCCATTTATGAAGTTCTTCACTGTGCCTCTGTCTGGTCGTGACACAGTGAGGACCCCCAGTATACATGTACGGTCATCCATCCACTTGGAAATATTCCTGTTGAGGGGTGTCAGTGAGGGGCTCTGCCTACCATGGATTGGGATCCTGTTTCTGGGTGTGGGGAGCCTCTGGGTTATGTATCTGTCCCTCCAGCACATCTTATTTCATTATGTGTTGAGGCTGACATCTGTGACTCTCACAGCTCCAATGGCTTTGATTTCCTGTGGTGGAGCATGTCCATTACTCCTGTGTTGGACATGGCCTTGTACAACAGACATACAATGCCTCTGTGTAGGCAGTCTGTGGCTGCAGTCAGCTGGGGTGTCTACAGCCAGGCAGCATATGACATATATTTCACACCCTTTATCCTGTTGGTGGGGTAACTATGAGGTCTTCCGAACCGCTGCAGGTGTCACATACGGTGCATCCCATATGAGTCGTACTAGATTATGGGTCTGATAAGGGAACAGTACAGCGGCACAGTGACCTCTGTTGATGTAGATGTGAATCCTTTCATGATACGGTGTCCAATATCGACAATCTTCATAGCCACATTGGCATTGTGAGTGTCACATGACAGATTAATGTCGACCTGTGTCCCTAGGTCCCTGATTACTCCTTGCATACATAATGGTTTGACACCTATGTGGTGATTTGTGTGTACCTTGTCTGGTATTTGGTGGGACATTCATACTGTCCAGTGTCTTCAGGATGTCTGGGTGGAGTTCTTGTGTGTGAGAGTGTGGTCTGTCGCATGCTACAGACTGTACAGCAGTTTTGACTACAGTTATGTGCACATGGGTGGTCTCCGCTGCTTTGTGCATTGTCAGTTACCTGGCCATATGGGTGTCTGTGCTGCATATGGATACTCCCCCTCCTTTGATGTTTTGGTGCAGGTGTTGGGGCCATAACACATGATATGTGGTATAACCTAGTAGTGCTGGTGTGCTATCACTAGGCTTGCAGCAGGCTTCTGTCACTGCACAGACATCAATGTTCTCCATAATGGGAAGTGCCTCAGGGGCCTGCATATTGCAGTTTACACATCTGGCATTGGTCAGCATTACCCTTATGTTTCCTACCATTTATGTTTTCTAGGGTGGTGGGTAGTCTTTTTGGCCTTGCCTACATATGGCTCTATGGAGGCGGCAAATGCCTTATCCAGTATCCAGACACACACGGGTAACAGGTGCAAGCCATCCCTGGAACAGCAGCATGGCTTGTCATGCTTGACATCTCAAACAGACAGACATTAGACCCTCTTGGACTGACAGCTGTAACTGTGCCAGCTGTTAAACATGAGCATTCTGTGTTTGTACTGTGGCAACATTCTTGGTGAGGGTTGGATGCTGCACACAGCCAGTGTCATACCGGCCTGGGGTACATACTCAGAGGGACCATCCATGTCTCTTTTCATGTTGACCAGGGAGGTACATCTCAGGTAATTCACACCAGCATGGACATTGAGTGCATCATATTTCTGCTTGCTTTGGGGTGACCTGCGTACTTGTGCTATGTGGCATTTTGTGGCAGCCTACAGGCAGCTTACTCTACCCTTTCCCTTGTTCAGTCTGGTGAGTGGGACAGCAGTGTGTCTGCCTATACAGACACCTATTACGACTGTATCAGGCATGTTGTTTCTCCTTCTGGCCTGTGACTGTTTGGCACACCAGCTTTGCGTACTATTCGCTGCATGTGCTATGTTTGAAGGTTGTGGTTGCTTGTGATCTGCTTTGGAGGCTTCTGTTGGTGTGGTGTGTTTGTAATTAAGGCCTCCGGGAATATTTGTCTGTGTTTATGTGTTTGGTTTACAGTTGTGGTAGGTCTATGTGGGACTGGGTTTGTGGTGTATGTGGTTACCTTCTCCTCCTGACTAGTTTTGACAGTACTGAGTTGGTGGAGCTCAACCTCTGGTTTGGATACATGGATGCATCTATCACATATATTTGTATTTATTGGGGGGTGTTGTGGTTGTCTGTGTACTTGGGACTGACATTGCCTCTGGATTCACAGATTCTACTTGTTGTGGCTGGACTTAGTGGATTGTATGTGTGGACTTATGCTATTGCCATACTACTGGTCAGTGATTACTTCTCTTTTTATATTTGCTCTATCATGTGGTAGCTTCCTCATTCTCTTGCATGGTTTGGTAATGGCTGGAGTCCAGCATGCCAGATGCCTGCGTGTATGGCATTGTGTGTTGTTGTTATTTGTGATTGCATACTCCAAGCATTCCTGGCTGTGTTCATGGAATGCCTGTATAACATGTTCTGTGGTGTGTCCCATATTCTGCACTTGCACAGGGCCTTTTGTGGATTCAACATCGGTTTTGAGGGCTGCAACCTATGCTTTACACATGTTTTTCACTGTGGTATTCTGGCCAGGGACTGGGGTCAGGATGTGTATATCCAGTGTGATTACTCTATGGTCTGGTCTTACCAGTGAGGGGTACACTTCTCATCTTGCCATCCAATACACATGTTGCTGATTATCACATCCAGTATGCTTACCCCTCTTGTGGGAGTGGTACATTGATCCTGGGCATTTTGGTTTATGGATTCTGGGAAATTTTCTCCTACTGTGTTGGTGCTAGTATAATGCTCCCGGTGTATGTCTGGGTATTTTCAGTCAAGCAATATAATGTGGTTTGGGGGGCTTGATATATTCATGTATTCCGACATAGGCCAGGTGCAGTTCCTGGTATTAGGACAGTAGTCTGCAGCAGGCTATATACTGGGTGGCGGTTTTAGCCATTGGTATTTGACCATGGCTAATCCATGCTGCTTCTTGTTGTGGTACCAACATGGGGTGTGGTTATCCTTGCCATTTCTTGCTAGTCACCCTCCTTTTGTAGCTTGTTCCATGTTTTGCGGCTGTACAGCACAGTATGAGGTGTGACCTGGTAGTGTTAGGGTGCTGATGTGAGCCTTGACCCAGTTCTCTATTACAGGACTGGTATCTACATTCTCCATACTGTGTGCGTTTACACTGCACACATCTTGCTGTTTAGACATCTGTCATTGGGTAGCATTACATCTAGGTTCCTATCCCTTGTAGAACCTATGAAGGTGGGTTTGTGTTTTGAGACTTACCTATTCAGGGCATGCTGTGGGTACTGACAGCCTTTGCCAGTATCCATGGGGCATGGCATGATTGGTGCACACCACCCCTAGCAGGTGGTGCATCATGTCATGCTCCGCATGTCTTCCCAGCCTGAAACACATTGGCTCCCCTTTGACTAACTGCATTACTTCAGCCAGTTATTGCACTTGATCATCCCATCGTCATTTTGTGGCTTCATGCTTGGTGAGGGTGGATGTTAGTCAGGGTGCTCATGTGTGCATGTTGTACATGGTGTTACATTACTTAACACATGGCATTCATGCCTCAGGTGGTGCTGCAGGGCTGCCTCTGTCAGATGCGCATATTACACTTCCCTGTACATGTTTGTGAGCAGGTCATGTCATTTTAGGCATCCATGTTATTATTTGAGTGAGTCAGAGGGGGTATCATTCCCAGGGTTCCTACTGAGCCAGTGTATGTGCTATGCATTGCCTCTTTGCCAAGGCCAGGGCATACTGGGCATGCCTCCTTCTGCCTACTGGGGCAGGCTCAGGTTGTTCCTCCTCTGAGTCACGCTCTGCCTGTGATGGCCTTAGCAATGGTGGGGGGCTGTTTGGCCTGGCCCTATGCTGGTCCTGCTGCAGCTGTTTTTGCAAGATCATATTATGTAGCATAGCACATACCATGACAATTTGGGTACATGTAGTTGGTGTGTACTGCAAGGCTCCACCAGATGTGTCCAGACACCAGAACCGTGACTTGAGCAGCCCAAACACACACTCTATTACATTACGTGTTTGTGCATGTGCCTCATTATGGCGTTCCTGTTCAGGTGTGTGTGCGTTTCTGATGGGTGTCATCAGCCACAGCTCCAGTGCATAACCTGCATCCTAGGTGTCCGTGTGGGATGTCCCCATTGGCAAATGTCTGGTACAGCTGTGTCAAATGCCAGATGTGGGAATCGTGGTAACTCCCAGGGCAGCCAGCACACACATTCATTATTATGCCCTGGGCATCACACATGACCTGGCAGTTGATGGAGGGGAAGCCCTTGCGGTTAATGTAGGCCCTACCCTGCTCACCGGCTGGTGCTTTGATGCGTATGTGCGTGCAGTCTATTGCACCCACTACCTCAGGGTATTCCGCTATTTGCTGGAAGAGACGCATATTGCTGGCCAATACCTCACGGGCATTGTGGAAATATACATGATCACCGACATGTGCTGACATGGCATCCAGGAACTGGTGCAGTACCCTGGAGGCAGATGCCTGTGATATCCCCATCATATCGCCAGTTGGTCTCTGTAAGGTACCTGTTGCTAGTATTCTTAGGCCAACACATACCTTGGTTTCCAATGGGATGGGTTCCCCTCTGTTGGTTCTGTGTGTGAGGCGTGGCCTGCACAGCTCAACAATTTGCTGCAGGAGCTCTCTGTCCACTCTATAGCGCTCTACTATCTCCAGCTCATGTAACCCGTGGTAGGTGACCCTGGGCCTGTACACTCTTCTCCGTCTCCTCACTGTGGGTTGTCTGGCACCATCTGCATTGTCACCACCCTCAGCAAGTCGCCTATGTCTCATTATGACAGCTATGGCAGCCCCTATCATTTCTGCTCTGAGTTCAGCTTTTTCAGTTTTCACTTCTATTAGCTTACTCCTGTCTTGCAGTGTCTCTTAAGAGAAATATCCTGTGCTACTGTTTGCAGAGTTTTAAGTGCTGGGCTGGGCTACTATTCTGCCTGTGTAATTGCCTGCTTCTAATTGTTTTCACCTGCTAGCTTCAGCAGTTATCCCTGCTAGCTTCCTATTAATTCTGTTGCTTCCTTTTTCCTCTCTGTTTCCTCAGGGGGGAGCAACGTGCATACCATCAGAAACATGCTCACAGTGGCTTACATGCGTGCACACGTGCTTACACGGTTCAGAATCTACTTATTCGGGTTAAAACGCGCGTACACCCACGCAAACACTGTTACACGTCTGCCAACAGCCTCCAACATACTCAGCCTGCCCTACACGCGCACACCCGCGCAAACAGTGTTAAACATCTCCCAACACGCTCCCACATGCTCAGTCTGCCTTACATGCGCACACACTGCCCTACTCGCGCTTCATGGCATGCACACGTGCGCATGCACGCCCAGCAGGAAACTTGGGTGTAAGTAACAGTGTACACCTTCCATTTCTTGACTTTCCATGACTTATCTAGTGGCACACCTCTTTCCATGATCTGTGTCTGTCATCTGTCATGTTACACTGACCTCCAATAAACTGCATTTCTTTCTACCATTCCCCCCTGTGATGTCACCTATCTCCTACTCTATTCCTCCCCTTATGTATCTCTTACACTACTCAGACTGTGCTCATTTGCTATGTGACTGTGAGATTCAGTATCCTAACCCTCATTTACATGAGATTGCCTACTAATGCTTAGTTACATGTCTTAGACTCAGCTTCCCCCCTTAGCAACCACTACACGGTGGCCATGTTGTTTTTGGTCTGCTGGTCCCTGCATTGTCATTCCATGTATTGCATGGAACCCACATTTGTTTGTTTATAACCTTCTTTTTTATGATTTTATACAGCGCAGCCCGTTTGTGCGGGGCTGCGCTGGGTTTAAACATCGCCGAAAAAAAAAATTATATTTTTAATATTTTGGCATCGGGTTATATTGCCAATGGCCACATATTTGGCCATTGGCATGCTGCCTGAGTCATATGCACCCTTTTTTTGGAGCTGACATGGCTCCATTGTGGAATTTGCAGAAACTTACTCAGTTGTCAACTGAGTACATTTCTGCAGCTAAAACGTCTCTTACACGGACTGGTTTCTGCTTCATGGATCGCTAATATACCTCATTTGCATACCTTTCAGCTGCAAGTGAGGTATTTAGCATGTCCATGCCCAGTCCGTGTAAGAGACGTTTTAGCTGGTCTCTTACACGGAGTTTAGGGCTGTTCCTGGATCGCGAGGCTTGCATGGAGTGTTGCACATCTCTTACACTCCGTGCAAGCCTTCGTGAATCCTGCCCTATATCTTTTCACCACATATCTACATACTGTAAGTACCACACAGTTGCAGAAGATATAGCTAGAGATAACAGCAACACAGTTTTGGGAATAATTATGGACACTAGTTACATTTTAATCAACACAATGGAAATCTAAGTAGTAATAGTTATTATGCATTGGACTCTCTGTTGAGATATTTAAAATCTAGAAAGCCAGTTATATTTGACCTATACTGACCTCTAATAACATTTATGCTGGAGTTGGTGTTCTGTCTCTGGCCCTTTGCATCTATGTCATAGATTCAATAATATTTCAAGGCCAATACATTTTATGAACTTTCACACTTTTCTGGTCCCTTCCCCCATGCTGCACCTCCTTTCACAAGGAGGGTCATAACCAATCAATTCAGGAGTAAATTTGTGTCTACCCATCCAGTCTTCTAGGTTATTTTTAAAAGAAGATAGTAAACCACTTATACTGAATGCCAATTCACCGTAAAAAATGCCAAAACAACTTTAAGTGAATCTCAGATGCAAATTTTTTTTTTTACAGAGGGCAAGTCCCGCTACACACTAGACATATGTATCCCTACTCTAAGGTCGTACAACAGTGGAGAAAACAGAAAACTCCATTGTTGCTGAAAGTTTTTTCTGCAGTTTATGATCAGTCTATCAGCATTCTCTAGAACTGCTGTCAATAGACTAATACACTGCCCATGAAGAGGCAGTGGGTACAGGGGCAAAACTCCTACAGTGGAGGGTGCAGGTGGTGCAGCCTCCTTGTAAAACTGCTTTATTTTTGCTTGCACTGTGCAATAGAGTGTACTAGGAAAGAAAATTCAGTTAATCATGACGTACCCCTGATATATGCTATGCATTCTGCATACATGTGCTGCTTATACAGACTACACTGTTGATATGTAAGATGATGTGTCATTGTGCTGGTCCTTGTGAGGCACAGCTGCACTTGAACCATGTTCACACTCTTCCATACCTTTCAGACCATACCCACACCATGTAGTACACCAGCCTTCTACTATACTACATAGTTATGCAGTACTTGCCAAAGTGAAGCAAAGTACAGTTGCACGCCAGTACTGTCCACTTCAGGTACATGGCATATTGTAATTTGGTTACTTTTCTTTTAACCCTGAAAATATGCACCTTATGATTCAACTGTATTCTTACCACTATCAGTTGCTTGTTACATGCAGGGCTGCAGCTGTCATATAGGTATGGATTCTGAATATTAATACTACCCTGGGGAGGAAGCACTGATATATAGTCATCATCCTTAGGTCTTGTGTAACACAGCACTGCTCCCTGCACCATACAAATGGTGAAAATGTTTACAATGAGCATATTCATGACAAGATGTATCATGAAAATTGCATGTAAGCTGTTCAGGCTACATTACTACACACTATCCTATTTTTCTAGACTATACCATCATACATTGGTTCTACTCTTCCAGCAATGTATTAGTATGGTATGACTGACATGAACATTGTGACCTCTGCATACTGTATGGTATGCTATGCCAAGCAGCTATTGTCTACATTTTCTTACACATCTCCAGCCATGCACATAGTAAGTAGACTGTGAGAATACTGAGTAATGAGTTCTTGTTTCTCCTATTCATCTCTGCTACATATTTATCACACTCCCAGATGTGATGGTCCTGCACCAGTTCTCCTGTAAGAGCACTGTCCACATCCCCCACTAAACATGACTCCACTAAAGATAAATAGCATGCTATAATTAGCTAACCTCATGCAATTTCACAAGAATAACAAACAGTTTATATCTTAATTATATTAGAGTGTGTCCTCTGACCAGTACAAACAAGCAAAATGCATTTTCATCATCAGATGACTCATACAGGTATCCTATATATGAATGCATTTGCCACAATGTGCTTTTTATCAGCAGTGTTGACTGGTTACCTGTGCGGTGTCACTGATTGTTGTTGTTGTGAGTACCCACTGCCTTTCAGAACACAGATGGTCAGTATGATTCTGTCTCAAATATCTCCTGCAGCTCCTGTACTACAGTGTGTATGCTTTGCAAAAAAGATCGAAGATGCACATCAAACCCCTGCAATTCAGTATATGCTAGCATATACCAACCACACATTATCCAAGTGAAACCTATTACCCTTCATGTAAGTTGCTGCAGTATGGGGTACTGCATCTTGTGTACTGTCCACTGCTCCTATCCCACACCATGAGATCTGGGCTGATCTACACAAGGCATGCTGCAATTCAATACCGTTCACTTACTCTCTGGGTCACCTTGTATACCTGACAATGTTACTCAGTAGTGCTGCTGGGCTTCCCATAGTATTGTTTAAACTACTCCTTGAAAGATTAATAAGTTGTCCAACCACTCATGAAAACAAGTTTCCAACTATGAGAACAAACACAGCTAGTGATACTTTGGTTTCTACTGTCTGTGTCTTCACTAGAATGTTCTGTTGTGCACGTCTTGATACAACAGGTCACACAGCTCTGTTATCGCTGCCCACAATAGTCTGTGTTATGTTAAGTACTATCTCCCTGTCATGTCTAGATAGCATCTCCTGCATATTTGACAGCATACTGTGTATGGTCTTATTATCCTCTGTTTATGGCCTGCCTTATATCAGTCTTATTCTGTGCCCCTCTCTCTAGCATTATCATTGCAAAAGTACACATCCCTTTAATGATGTCTGACATCAACACTGTTGCCATAAAGAAGAACATAGTATCCATGGTTCTTCTTGGCATGTCATTGTACTATTCGCTAGCTCTTTGTCATACCTCCATCGTGTTTCTGCCACCCACCACTATACAGTGTCTACCAAAATAGTCACTGTCCAAAGTTAAGCTGGGTTAGGTGATAATTAGTTCTTAGAGCCAAGAATGTTGAATCCTTTAAATCTTTTAATAATTCAAATAGCTATATCAGGGGAAACTATTCTTTTCCTGAAGATGATGATTACAAAGTTGTAATATTAGTGTCAGGAGGGTCCTTGCATGGAAGTTTTGCTGGATTTTGCTATGAGCAAAAACAGATGATCAGAATTAATATAATTATCTTTTTGACTCATTCAGTCCTTGCAAAATGGCAGATAATAAACGTAGTTTCAGTAAATAGCACTGTAATCTCTACCAGTCCTTTATCCTTGTAAACTCTGTTGCATCTCACATCCTATAGTGCAACATGTCTTGGTTGTTTTTGACACAATTTGCATAGCAGGGTGTTAAACGCACAGTCTCCATACAATGTACGTACATTGTCACATCTAGTGTCTGTGTCTTGACTCAGGGAATGTTCTAATATATTCAGTACTACAACGGGGGCACTAGCCACCACACATATTACATCCATTTCCTCATGCAGAACATGTTGTCAAACAGTTTTTGTATTTATGACATCTTCTGTTTAACACAGTCAACTGGGTTTCTCAATGTTTTCACAGTTTTGGACTATGATACATATAAGTCATAATTTTTTTTCAGAAACTGCTCAACTTCATGCCTCCTTGTACTCTAACCCTTGGGTTAGCAGTGCTTTCAGACTAAATGATAAACAGTTATGACAGATAAGCAACAGAAAATTGTCAGATATTGTCTGTGCTACCACCTTTGGTAGGCTGAAGAATAAAGCTGAACAAATTTAGTATTTCCTTATTTGCAATAACATCATTGATGTTTCTAAAATGCTAAGTAAGCATTTTATTACTCACTCTGTTGAGGGATGACAGCTATATTCTCCAATTCTGTACAGTAATATAAATAGCCTCCTACACGACTCTAGCTGTGTCTGAAAGGAAAGGTGCCTTTCTGCTTTTATGAATTATTCTCAAGAGCTTGACAAGATCACAGCCTATTCTGCCTTCAGGAAAAAAGATGAATGCTTTCAAAATTCTAGAGCAATCCAGGAAAACCTGAAAACGAAGCATAATATCATACTGGTGTTGATATAAATGCTGCATAATCTAAGGTAATACAGCCTCTTCAGTGTGAACTGACACAAAATAATGATGATGATTACCCTAGCTGGTAAGTCAAGGGGCACAGAAGAGCCTGAAATTGCATTAAAGATGCAGACACAAGCAGAATTAATTGGCAAGTGTCCTAAGAGGATGAGTGCAGAAAAATCATTAAATCTTTATGATAATAAAACTAGAGATAAAGTGCTGATGGTTACAAGGTTTAAGAATTCTGATGAGATGTCAAGCTTGTGTTTTTCAAGACTGCATATAGGTAGAAAATGGGAATCTGGGCTTGAGATGGGACAAATTGCTGACACAATATTGCTGTTTGAAATGAGGCAGCATAACACCTGGGGAAATTGACAGACCTAGGGGAATGTGATTAGACTGCAAAATAATGTAGATATACAGATGTATGGTGCTTCAACACCTTGACACAAGTGATATTTTTCTTTAATACAGCATGCACACGTTCTAAGTGTCTCAAAAATAATATGAACAAACTTTAAAAAGCTTTAGTTTTTTGTCAACCTATGAGAAACACTTTGTTGCACAGCAGTTATAGTCTATCTGCGTATGCAGCTATGACATCACATAACTCATCATTCATCTGGCACTTGAGTGCTGACTTCAAGCTTATTTTTGGCTAATTTCTTAGCTATGTTTTACATACTCACACTACCTTGTTGTATTTATTTATTTTTATCTATTTATACTTTGTTAACTGGGTAAGTGAACTGCTCAAAGACCCTTTTCAGACATAACCCTGACTACTAGGGCAAGGGCAATTACAAAAGTATTAGAAACGGTACAGCACAAATAGCAATAGATGGTCACATTAGTATAACATTTTTAAAGTATAAGCTGCAAAAGAAAATTTACAAAACAGTAAGTATACCTACGCTCCAGTAAAAAACAGCAGAGAAGACTTTAGTACAGCTATTACTATGAAAATATACAGGATCTGCTAAGATGCAGTACAGGTAGGGAATGTGTCCAGGCTTAATGTATGTTGGTTGTTAAATTAAAAGTGTAATACAAACTATAACAATGGAAGCAAAAGTAAAGGTGGACAGTATTCTGTACGAACTCAGTAGAAGCCACCCCCTCCAATTCTGTTATAAAATTAGCAGCAAAAACAAAACAGAAAAAAAATGTTGGTAAAATGCAAACAAGAGGTAAAATGCAGTGTCATTTGCCATTGTCCATAACACATTTACATTTGCTGTGTTTGAGTAGATGGTCTCTGAGTGATTTTTTTGAAAGACAATGAATTCTCAAGGTTCCTAATATTGTCTAGAATAACATTCCATAGTATTTTTTAGAATGGTCTTTCTTTCACGTGTGCTCAGGGTGAATGGAGGTCTGTGAAAGGAATGCAATCTGAGGGAAGAAGTTTCAGAGGTTAATTAAGAGTGTACGTGTGTGTGTGTGTGTGTGTGTGTGTGTGTGTGTGTGTGTGTGTGTGTGTGTGTGTGTGTGTGTTTATGATGTTGTAGTGCATTTGACTATAATAAATAATTCCCGATTTCTGGGGAGTGGTCCAATTAATGTCTAATTCTTACATCTACTAGAACTTTGTAATAAAATTGGATACAGAAATTAACTGTTAAGTTATTCATGCAAGTCTTTCAGATAAAGGGTGATACATAAAATGACCCAGGAAATAAATACAAGATAACTTTCTCCAGCAGGGTATTAATGTACAAGTAATGTCTGCTAAAAAAACGAGTCCATCAATTCATAGTAGCATATCAAGCTGCCATGGAGCTCGGACTGAAAAAACGTAACAGCCGCCATTATTTTACGCTCGCTAAGCAACACTTTTGTTGTTTAGTGAGTGTAAAATAATAAAGAAAAAAAATAAAAGAAAAAAATGTGTGAGTGTGTTTATGTCTGTGTGTGAGAGTGTATGCGTGTATGAGAATAAGATCGATCAAGTCGTCTTACACTTGCTAAGCAGCACTTTTGCTGTTTAGTGAGTGTAAAATAAATTAAACTGAAAATAGTGTGTGTGTGTGTGTGTGTGTGTGTGTGTGTGTGTGTGTGCTGTGTGTGTGTGTGTGTGTGTGTGTGTGTGTGTGTGTGTGTGTGTGTGTGTGTGTGTGTGTGTGTGTGTGTGTGTGTCTGTGTGTGTGTGTGTGTGTGTGTGTGTGTGTGTGTGTGTGTGTGTGTGTGTGTGTGTGTGTGTGTGTGTGTGTGTGTGTGTGTGTGTGTGTGTGTGTGTGTGTGTGTGTGTGTGTGTGTGTGTGTGTGTGTGTGTGTGGGTGGGTGTGGGTGTGTGTGGGTGTGCTGCGTGTGTGAGTGAAGACGTGCATGAAAGCAGAACAGATTGTGTGTGCTGTGTGAGAGAGTGAAGAGTGAGAGTGATACCTGGCAGCAACGGCATCAGTTAAGAGGTTTGTGTACCTCTCTTAAGCATACCTATCAACCTCTCGGCACAAGAAATCTGGACAGAGCCTCAAATATTGAGGGACAAACTACCAAAAATAAGGACAAATTTTAAATATTACTCTTATAAACTTAGAAAGTTGCTAGAGCAACAAGGTTTCCATTAGCATGTATTATTTGAAGGGTATGAAGTTTGAAACTCAAATGTCTGTCATTATTTAATTACTTCAATCCCTAGTGATTTGCCAGAAAACTACACATTTTATGAGGATGGGACCAAACATGCAAGACAAAAATATGGACATGCTGCAAAAATCTGGACAGTTGAAAGATATGCTCTGTTGACTCTTTGCTCAAAATATCTGGATAAACCTATATAAATGGGGGACAAAGTCTCAAAACAGGAATATATTTTACTTGATTATTAGGATTTGTGTTAGCATACATTTTCTGAAACAGAGGTGTGCATGAGAGACTGAGTGAGTGCAACAGTAAAGATGTTTGCATACCTCTGGACCTTTCAGCTGAAGAAATTTGGATAAAGCCTAAAATAAAGAGGGAACAAAGGCTCAAAAATAGGAACATATTTTAATTACCACTCTTATAAAATTGCAGACTTGCTTAATTAAAAGGATTTGTATTACTGTGAAGAAAATAATAGTCTAAAACTCATTTAGCAACTTCAAACTCAAATAACTGGCAACAAACAAAACATTTTACAAATAAGGGACCAAAAAATAAAGTAAATGCCTGGATATTTTTAAATGCTATGTTTTGGATGGAAAATAATTCCTCCAACACCATTAACATATACTACAGCAAGTTTGAAACATTAGGCAGAGGAACTATTTTACATCAAATATATATATAAAAAATAATAAAGTACTTAAAAAAATAAGTAAGTAAACACAGCAATTTTACAGACAACCCATTCTCTAAGTGCAATAATGCCCTACAGGGTGTGTGTTAATGTGTAATTAACCAAGATGGAAGCATGCTATAATAAAATAGCCAAATTTGCCACTAAATCCTCTTATAGAACTCACCACTGTATAGCACTCCAACAGCTAAATTGGCTTGAACTTCCCAACCTCCTCTCTCCAACAAATCACCACTGCTCATGCCATCATTACCAAACCTGATAACTGCCCAGCTCTCCAAAACCTAATTGAGCCATACTCTAACCTCAAAACTCAAAGATTCACCAATAAATCCCTATTAAAGGTCACAAAATCTAATAACAGCTACAGAGGTTCCCTATATTCCTTCCAAATCTCAAAAGTTTGGAACTGCATCCTCCAAAATATCCTTGCCACCACAAATTGAAACAAATTCAAACAGCTCCTCATGACCCACTTTACTAACAACTGGCATTGCTCACGTTCCTCCCCTGGCTAATCTCAAGTAACAGCGTTCAGCTTGCTCCTTCTATACTTGCCTACCTAGTGTTCTTTGGCCAAACAATGCTGTAAATACCATTTACTTGACACACAAATGTCTGCACACAAATATATAATTTGTATCTTGCATTTAGGTGCTATAGCAACATCTTAGCTACAACTCAATATTATATATTATTTTACTTATGAACAACTATTGTTTATTCTTTTATTGTAATGTCTATATCATGTGGCTTGTATATTTCATTGTACTGTCATTACACTGTGGAGCTTTTCTCTCCAGGCCTCCACTGAAAATGAGCACCCTGCCCAGTCGGACTATCCCAGTAAACAAATGCAAAATAAATAAAAATAAATTATTTACTAAGCACTTTACAAGTTAACCCAACACCCAAACACAGTAAAATAATAATCGTAAATTGTCAAATATAGTAACTGTAACAAAAGACATGCCCTGGGATTCATTAATGCCTACACTAAGTGTACACTAAGTTTACATAATTCTGAGTGAACAGACAACACAAGCATAACTCACACCTTCTTCTTCCTAATTTTAGTTTTTCTACTGATTTCCTTGCAGTCTTAAATATTGAGAAGGATTCATAAAGGTTACCACAAAGTGTACACTATATGTACACTTAGTGTTATCTTTCTCAGTGACCAGAAAGCACAAAAAATGTGGTAGGGATGTTCTTGAATACAGATCATGTATGCTTAGTATAGTCATTAATGAATCTGGTCAAAAATGTAATTTTATTAACTTTTCAGAAACATATTTTGGTTTCATAATGTTAAAAAAATTACTGCAAAACTCATAATCTTAAGTATATTATACATGTGTATACTGCAACTTTCATAAACGAATGCTTTTAAATCTAAAATTCATCTCAGTTTTGCCTCACAGAAATAAACCTGATAACTAATTCAAAATATGAACAACCACCTAGAACCTATATTGTCTATACACCATAAATTCCTACATTTTTTATTCAAAATTTGAGACTACCACCTTGACCCCATACATTCAAGTTAAAAAAACACATATTTTGCAACTCAGTTATTACTTTTATTTTTATAAGCACAATTTGTATTAATTTTACCATGTAAAAGAATTTTCACCTTCCTCGTTCTTACAATACATTTGACATAAAACCTTCAAACCCATGTTGAACAACTGGACACAGAAACAGCAATGAATCACAGCTTCTGTGCTGTGATCAGCCACAGTCTTCCCTTTACTTAAAGCCCAAAGATATCTATGATAACTTTCAAAGAACTTAATTCTACTTAAACCTTTAGTTCCAGCCATGCAGTCAGAATAACCAACTGAGTGGCACCTTTACAAGGCGCATCCCATAAGTCGTGGGGGGTAACTCAGAGATTTAGCCTGCTCCCACATATTCTTGTCTGCAACTTAACATTACAGTCAAGGGCAGTGTGTTTAAAATAATCTTTCTCTGAGTCTAGCTAATTATGCAATTTAGTACTGTGAATGATGATGCTGAACTATTTTTGATTTTTATGGATGATGGCTGAATTAACTAATGTCTAACTTCTAGTCTTACCATGCATTTCTGGTAAAACTAGATACAGAAATTAACCATTAAATTATTTTCACCACTTTCTGAGATGAAGTGTGATACACAACACGGCTCAGGGGAATGTACGAGGCAAGCATATGAATTTTCAATATTTCATATAAAAAGATAAAATGAATTATTATAATACTTGCAATAGTTTCATAGTTTTGGAAAATACCTATAGGTCCATCATTAGTCCCATATCAGATAGTAAACAGGTACAGAAAAATGAACAATTAAAGCTTACAGTTTAACTGATAAATGTAGATTTTTTTCTTGAACCCAGTAAGAAGAAAGTAATTGCATTCCTGGGAGACCATTCAGGAGGCCACCATTAAATATCCAACTGTCAACTGGAATAACAGAACACTTGGAACAGTTACTCCTTAAGGGCTTTAATGCAGTTCATTACACAGCATATTAATGATGTCTTAGCCTACCTGAAGACATGTCACCTTCTCAAAAACAGAAACGTATACTAATCTGGACCAGTATATTGTCAAATTGTCAAATGCGAACATACTGCCTGTTTCTACAGAGGCTGCAAAAAAAAAAATTAATCTAACTGAATTATATTTTTTTCTTATCATGCCTAGTCTGTGTGTGTGTGTGTGTGTGTGTGTGTGTGTGTGTGTGTGTGTGTGTGTGTGTGTGTGTGTGTGTGTGTGACTATGCATTGCATGTGCAAGCTTTGTCTGACTTTGTAGGGGGTTTGTGTGTGGTTCTGCTTCTGTGTTTTTGCATCTTTATGTGTGTGTTTAAACTAATTCACACAGTTGTGTTTGCCATTTAGTATTTACCCAACTGAAGCTGTGACACTCATTTTATCAGAGATCATATTTGAACTACATAGCACAATTATGTTATAATAAGCACTATGCTGAAATACTCGGACCGTAATTCTCTGATTGGATGGATCAAGTGGAGTTATGACATTTATATTACATTTTGTACAAATGAAAAAGTAACATGCTATTTTCAATTAATTCAAAAGAGCAGCATTTGGTATTTTTGCAATTTTATTTATGGTGTGGACTGTGACATCATGGTATGCAATTTATGAAATGGAGCACATGTTAACATTATAGTACTATTCTGTGATAGCAAGTACTATGGCCAAACAGTACTTCTTTCACTAGAGGTGTGACATGAGGAGGGCTGGAGACACTCTGTAGCATTTTCACTGTACTTTGTAGCATTGGAGAATTAAGGTACAGAAAAGAAAAATAAATAACTTTTTTACATTTGCCATGTCAACGTTGCAAATGACACATTTTTATTGTTGTTATTGTTATAATGCTAAATCATCCAATAAGCTCTTTTGACGATTGTCAAAGAGATGTTAAACCATGGTTGCCTGCTCAAATAGTTTTCTGAGAAGAAAAAGAAACTTTATAATAGTGTCATTTCACTGTGTACTGCCTGTTCTTTTTTTTTTTTAATCAGGTTTTATGTAACATGAATGTTTTGATTTTTCTGAGGATTTAGCCAAATCAGATTTAAATATTTTGGGAGACCATTTTCTAAACTTGTTTAAACTTTTGTAAATTATGTAGATGATACAAATAGCATAAATTGTATCCTAAACTTCTTCCTCAATTACTGTGCAACTCTTGGATGTCACTGAAATGTCAGTGTGGATCAGTACAGATCCCTGGTAAAAAAAAAGAAGCAAATTTATGAAAATAAATCTGTGAACCTGAAGGCAATAAAGGGAGTTTAAATACATTAAGTAAAGAAATACAAACTTTCATTGCTAGTATAACATGAGACGGCAACATGGTGCTCTCTACCAAAAAACAAATAAATTCACTTGATAATTTACATCACTTTTTATTGTCATTATTGTGGAGACAAAATGTAAAATTCCATCATAGGAGTGTAACTCTAAACAGGGGATAAAAATGGATGCATATATTAATTAGTATGAGAAAAACTATGTTATGTATGAATTATTTAAAACTTAAAGGTGATAAAACTATGGGGCTTACAAACTTACCAGTTATGCAATAAAAGAAATATGATTTATATTTGCTAAGTGCTAGTCACACAACAGCATTGTTCAACTTAATACGTCAGACTGTTATGCTACAAGAGTGGTGGAATGGCATGGCTGTTTCATAGCTTATTAAGATGTTCTGGTAACATTCTAGGAAAGTACATGCAAGTGAGATTTAACTTCCTTAACCCGAAAATAATACAGAGGATAGTAAAAAATGCAGGAATCAGTTTTATATAGTAACGACTTATTAAATAAGGAGCAATGTCCTTTAACAAATCATATGTCTTGTTAAAACGAAATAGGGTTTTAGGACCATTATATGAAAAATAGGTTATATGTACATATAATATATTTATATTTTAACTTAACTTTCAGTTCAGTGTTAGCTGGTAGATAACCAATTAAAAGGTGTTGTGGTAGAGAATGAATCTGTTGAAATCATTAAAATCTGGTTTTCTAGTAGGCTTCGGAGAGCTGTGGTGAGAGGTGAAAAGTTCAAGCAATGAGATATGATGAATGGAGTGCTCTAAGGTTCAGTACTAGATTTGGTTTGATTTAATACATTAACAGCAGTCATATCAGGGGATAGTAAACAATACAAATATATCTGCAGCTAACTAGAAACTGAGGAGAGCTATAAATGATAGGACAGGTTTAGTATAAGAAGTTACAGAAATGTTCAAACTGGTGGAATGCATATTTCAACATATAAAATGCAGAGTCATGCATTTTGAACTAAATAATCCTAGAACAAAATACTGATTAATAAGATTGTTCTGGAATAAACGACTTTGTATTTTAGATCACAACTAAATTTGATTAGAATTTTCAATATTTCAAGGTAGTTGTGAAGGAAACAGAAAAAGAAAAAAGAAAAACAGGGGCTGCATTCAGAGGGGTTTTGGATTCAGAAGCAAGATTGTGTTCTTCTGCTATACAGTTTACTGCTAGGCAACAATCGGAATACGTATACAGTTTTGGAGGCGATACAGAGATAAGAAGATTAGAATGGTTGAAGAAGTGTTGTAAAGGTTTACAACATGTACTAATCAAATGAAACATTTGGATTATAATGAGTGGTTAAACAAGTTATATATATTAACATTCAAAGAATTTATAAAATGAGTATTCAAAGCTTCATAAAGGAGATCAAGGAAAAGTTTCTGAGCATCCACATAAGTTATTCCCTCTTTCTTGGAAAATGTAAGATATAAACCACCAGGACAGAGGGGGCCTTTGATATGTGTCATGGTGTAAGCTGAAAGGACAGCTTAGTTCAGGTAATACAAACCTGCAGCTCTGATCTGTGGTTGTGCACATCTATCTTTTATATATGTTGCCTCTCCCAACATATGCACATAATGTAAAATGGGTAAGAGACATCCTATTGTTAAACAACCTGCTTGCTAAAAATACAAACTCAAGTGCCAATATATAATTTGGTGTGAATAATAGGTACTTCATAGTTGTGCACATATGTCTGCTATACATGTTACCCCTTCCACCCCAATGTGATTTACTCCCAATAATACAGAGTCCATTGCTATGCATACCTTCTTGCTAGACATCATAGGCCCTAGTGCCTGACTATAACTTACTCTGAGCAATAAACAGTATATATAAAACTGTGACAATTATCAAACAATGCAGAAAATAGAGTCTGTATGCAGCCTGTAATGTATTCATGTCATCTAAAGGAAACCCACACAAAAAAACAGTGAAAAAAATGAAAGTTATTCTAAATTACTTTCACAAGATATGATCAAGCACTTCCTTTGAAAACCATAATACATTTAAAAACATGAGCTCCCACAACAACTATTAAAAAAGAACATTCCAAAATAACATTGTTTTGTGGGGATGGAAGCGTTACCATCAGCATCCTCTTACCTATACATTATATATAGGTATAAAGGTGTATATATATATATATATATATATATATATATATATATATATATATATATATATATATATATACACACACACACACACACACACACACACACACACACATGTGAAGGGAAGTAATCACATCTATCACATGCACTTTAGGACTTTAGGAACATAGGAAGATATGAACAATACTAGGCAAGTGATCACAAGGACCATAAGATGATTAACCATGTAAAACTTTATTCAGACAGACAAAAGTTCTTGCCATTGTTTTCAAGCATTTAATGGTGCTAATCTCCCAAACTGAGCTGTGCTATACATGATAACTCTGGTATGAATATCTGTCTCTCCATTCAGTCATTAAGATTAACATTAAAAGATAGTCAGAATTGTAAGAACAAAAACGAGAAAGTATCGTAACTGCCAAAAAAAAAATGGACTGTCCGAGAATATGCACAATTATTTTATTAAACAATAATAAAAGATTAAGCACTTTCATCCACTTGACGTGAACTTTGTCACAATGAAACCTTCATCCACTCACAAGTTTTAAAACACTACAGATGAACGATTAAACAAGTAAAATAAACAATTATCCAATAAAACCACAATGGGCTTAAAGGAACAATACATACTCTTCATGGTCGTACTTAAAAACATATCACAAATGAATGTACTGACAAAAAAACACTTAAATATTCATACTAAACAAATCACAAGTATTCAATTGTATTAAATGTACATTAAAAACTACAAAACCAACCTAGATAAAACATATGTACTAAAACTATAATCCTAATTGTTCAAAGAAGGCCTATATTTTAAAATTGGTATAAGGGAAATATAATCATTAATTCCTGGTGCTTTAGATGCATTTAGCCTTAGCTGCCACCTTGTCTCTTTCTCTTACAGGAGTGTTTTATCATCCCCTCCCCTGGGGTTAATGGAGACCTGGTCGAGGATAGCAAAGTGAAAACCAGAACAAGTGGGACTGGATGTCAAGCGTTTATATAGTGCATTGTTGTCACTCATTCTGTTAATATTATATAAATGTTCATATATACAACATCATGAAGCCCTTTCGGTCTTGCCCACATAAAAGGCTGGGCAGTCAAGGCACTTAGCCAGATAGACCACCCTTTTGGATAAACAATTGCCACTTGTGAAAAAAATTTAGTCTTAGTAATATTGTCCAAAACTAAGGATTCCACATCCAATATATAGGGACATTGCTTGCTTAATCCACATCTTCTAGTCCTATTACCCTTAGTCACACTCCCACTTTTGTTACTTGATGATTTCTCAAAAATAACTTTGATATTAGAGCCTGTTTTGTAAACAAAAGATGGATTAGAACCCAAAAGTTGGAAAACATCAGAATTTCCCCTTAAGATGTTCCAATTCGTTTTAAAAAATCTCCTTCACATTGCTAAAATGTATACCATATTGCAAAACAACAGCCCTCTCGAAATTACTAGTATCCTTTACATCCTTTTGGGTTACCAGCAGACTACCTAGAAGCAGTTTATACTTATGACCCCATTGTGTAACAATCAATTCTTTAACCTCCTTAATCAATGAGGAAAGGTAACCCCTTTGTAAAAACATGTTACCAATAAAGTCTATCTCACTAAGTACATCTTCATACAATGAAGTTCTTCTGGCTGCTCTGATGAACTGGCCTTTCACTGTACTTTTTTCTGTTTGAATGAATGACAACTGGAATATTCTAAATACAAGTTACTAAAAGTGGGCTTCCTGTATATATTGTATTTGAAGCCAACATCAGTGTGTGTAATAAAATTATCCAAATAACTAATGCCCACAGTACTAAAATTGTGTGTGAACTTTAAAAAGGAGGTGGTCAGCTGTAAATAGTCAATAAAACCCAAAATATTATGCGAGCGCCCCTTCCATAAAATAAATGTATTGTCCAGAATCTTTAAATAAAGCTGGATGTATTGCTTAAAAGGGTAATTAAAACATGTAGATTTTCCCACTCCAATAACACCAGGTTAGCAAAAATGGGGGCACATGAGGCACCCATGGCAACTCCCCTGACTTGTTTATAATATTACCCTTCAAAAAATATAAAACTTTTATCCAAAACCAAACTCATAAATTCAAGAATAAGATTTACCCTATCATTATCAAAACCAGAATATCTAATAATACTTTTGTGAAACATATCCAGGCCTAAATCCTTGGGTATACAGGTAAATAAATCGACTTTATCCACAGTGAGAAAAACTAAATCATTACTCCAAATGTCTTTTTTTTGGCTGCATAGAAAATCCCAAGAATCAATAAGTAAATGGTCCATCCTCGAATAGATGGGCTTGAGCAATCTAGCAATAACTACTCCAAAAGGATGCATTTCGGATCTACTTCCAGATACAATTCCTTTATGTATCTTGGGAATCCCAAATATGGTGGCCATCATTGGTTTTCTCACATATAAAAAATCAAAAATTTCTTTGTTAATTCTCTGATCCAAAAGGTACTCTTCTAAATGGGAATCAATCCTTTGATAGGCTATATTAATTTCATTTAGGGAAACTGGGTAATATGCATCAATATCTTCCAAAATAACAAACATGATACGGTAGTAATCAAGAACGTCAAACAAAACTATTCCTCCCCCTTTATCCGGTTGCATTATTCTAATAAATTTATGATCATTACTTAACTGTTGAAAAAGGGTAAATTCCTCCTTAGTTAAATTAAAATGATGCCGCCTGTTGTTGAGTTTGACCTGTCATTTATACAGATCCTCAATAACAGCATCCTCAACTACGGATTGGGTGGGGTGTAAAGGGGGGGGTTGAAGGTACTCCTCCTTCTCAAATGAACACCCCCATCAAACATGGAACAGTTGCTATTCCTATTAAAATATATTGCCAGATTTAATTTCCTAAAATACAACTTGGTCTCAATCAAAGTATCAATTAAATCAAAAGCCTTAGTAGGATTGAATTTCAACCCCTTACTGAACAATGAAAAATGTTCCTTTCTAATATGATGGTTGGTGAAATTATATATTTGGAAATCATTATAGGAATATACATGCTTATCAGATACTACCCCTGGTGATACGTCAACTTGTTTTCCATTTGCCCCCTGGTTCTCCACTGGTTGTACTGATGATTTCAAAAGAACTGATTCTGCCCTGAATCCACATGATTTGGGTTCCTGTGATAGTATCCCCTTCTGTTCCGAATTTGAGTGATAAAATGGTGTCCTGACTGACCTCTTCCCCTCACAAAAATGAGATCTACATGTATTATTGTACCCACCATTGACAGAATTACTATGTTTGTATTTGTCCCAAGGATAGACCTACTTATATTTATACTGATCAACATCCCTATCAATTTTCTTACTTTTTTTTCAAATGAATTTTAAAACACTTTTTTCAACGAATTCAAATTGTCTATTAAAAAGTTTTTCCCATTGTGCAAACAATAAATCATTCTCGATATCAACATGAAGTTTCTCAACCTCATTTAACAACAAACTTATCCTAGTGTCATTACACTTAATTATTAATTTCATAAATCAAACCCAAACCAGTCAGAGAGTTCAGAAAACTCATTACACATGACATCATCCACTGGAACCCCTAAGGGCATCTTGAAAAACGCAAGCCCTTGGGGACAATCTTGAAGTTCTGTACATATGCTTAAATAAGCATCGTCTATTTGCAATGATATAATCTTGAATAACTTCTTCCCAAACAGTATAATTAAATCCTTTAAAGTGTCACACACTTCCCATCCATGGCTGTTGCTACTAGAACTTCTTGTAAAGTCATTACTAAAAGTATATCCAGAAGAAATAAATCATTCAAAAAAAATTGACACAAGCTCCATTGACAGTTTTTGTCTGTTTTATCAATAGACAGCTTATCAGCAGAATATTTCTGTCCCAGAACATTACATGTGTCATTGGTGGAAGAAAATGTTGTGGTTCATACCTTTATTAGCTGCTTCAGTGGCCGCATACGTTTTTTTGGGATGGTGGTCTTTGGTCTAGCCCCACACCGATAAAATTCCTCAAACCCAGGACTAGATTCAGCCACAATATAATGAGTCAGTTGTTAAGTGATACAATATCTTTTCCTGTTGATTCTGCTCTTGAATGAGGATATGAAACATCTTGTTTAGAACATGACCGAATGCTACAGTCACTGACTGATGCAGACTTCGACTCGTCACCCACAACCAGAACTGACGTACTGGATGGCAAAGTCTTCCTAACAGAAGGAATAGTAATTTGTCCCAGGTTGCCCCTCAAGAGAGCTGTTGTGCCTAGATGATTTACTCAGTTAAGTAAATAAAAAACATACTTTCCTATATCAACCTCATAGCAGTTCCAGTAACTAGCTCCTCCAAGAAACCACATTAGTAAGTACATGGGGGGAATATAAAATATTCATAACATAGCACATACACTAGTGTACACAAGTATTTCCTAGTACTCATATGCTATGAGTTTCACTTATTTCTGATTGAGACAAACAACATAACTATTGGATTTAGTATTAGATACATTCTGTTAATGCTATAGTGCAGGCATGCTTCGAAGATGGCTGTCAGCTGATGCACTGAAATGTATTAAATTAGCACATGTAGACTGAACCCGACTATTTTTTTAATTATTTATTTTTATTTTTCACAGAGCTAAGTGCTAATTGGTTGCATTACACTTTAGGATTATGCATACAGCGCATTGTTCCCCTGTGGATAGGACTAGCCATTTACAGCTTTTCATGCACTACAGTGTTCTCCCTGGTATACAGCTGGAAAATTACACATGCCACGATCTACGATTTATAGCATGTAGTGTGGTTCTTCTTCATTAGTATGTAACTTATTATCACCACAATCACAGAAAGGCTATTCTATGTAAGCACTGCTTTATACGCTTTTATTTCTTCATGATTCCCAGCCAGAGACATCAATAATGAATCTCAAGTGGTAAGGTTGTCATCAAATATTATAGTGTCTATGATGACAACCTTATCCCTTAGGTTTCGTTATGCATTATAGTATAATGTGCATAAATGGAAATGTAAAAAAATAAATTTATATATTTAATGAGATTATAGCTGTTACTTTCTGTTCAGCACTACCTGTGCATTATCACAGTCATACGTGGGTATAAATGACCTGAGACGTACCTCCCAAGACTATATGAAGACAGACATCATGGACCTCTTGGAATATGTGTCCCAGGCAGGTATCAGCCTAGCACTGAGCAATATTTTACCTTCTCCAAGGATGATCCAAAGATAACCACAAAGCGTTCTTTAGCTATGTCAAGAACCTAAGTGGAAACTCTCAGATCTGCTCTGAGTTAGTGCAGAATGGCACAAAATACACTGAACCAACTGATACTGCCAACATTCTAGCAGACAGGTTTAATGCAAACTTCACCCCCCTCACACCTCCTAAAGGGTCCATAACCATACCAGAAGAATGTAGAGCCACTGTAGTCACTGACACACAGGTTAAAACAGCCCTATCCAAAGCCAAAAATGCAGCTTCAATGGGACCGGATGGTGTCCCAGGCTGTGTCGTACACGAGCTCCAAAATGAACTAACCCCTCACCTAAACACACTGTTCAAACTCAGCCTCTCTACAGACTACGTACCCATAGAGTGGCACACAGCTACAGTTATCCTGCTCCACAAAGGTGGAGCCATAATGGACACCGGGAACTATCGCCCTTTAAGCCTGACTAGCCTGGTCTGCAAGGCTATGAAGCACATCATCATGGAACCCATTAAAAGAGACATTGGGAACCTCCAAACATTGGACCCTGCCCAGTTTGGCTTTTTTAAGGGCAGATTATGCCTCCTAAATCTGGTGGACTTCTTTGAGACAGTTACCAAGGCTTTAGACGAGGAAAAGGAGGTCCACATAGCCTACCTAGACCTCACAAAGGCTTTCAACACCATTCCCCATTCTGGTATTATAAACAAGCTCACCAGCCTGAACATAAACCCCTATGTCACGAGATGGGATGCCAATTGGCTCACAGGTAGAATCCACACGGTGAGAGTTGCAGGCTTTAGGTCTGACTCTAAACAGGTTACAAGTGGCATCCCCCAGAGCTCAGTCCTGGGACCCCTCCTGTTCGGTATATACTTCTCAGAGGTACAGACAAGCACAGGAGGACTATGGCTGGCCAAGTTTGCAGACGACTGCAAACTGGGGGCCATAACTGACTCACCGGCTGATACAGACTTCCTTCAGAAGGGTCTCACTGAGATGGATACCTGGTGTCAAAATCATGGCCTCAAGCTAAATGCCAAAACGTGGGATCTTTGGAAAAAACAAAGTACCCATGATCTACCACATACATGGTAAACTCCTAAATACAGAAAATGTAATAAGGGATCTGGGGACCAAAGTAGATAATAACCTCTCCTTTGATAATCATATTGCCAAGGTGGTTAGAAAATCCTTCTATGTGGCCAACTTAATCACAAAAGGGTTCACATCTAGAACAAAAGAGGTTATTGTGCCCCTCTACTTAGCACTCATCAGACCCATCATAGAGTACAACGCCCCATTTGGGATGTACCTTACAAGACACCTGCAACAGCTGGAAAGACCACAGAAGTACCTCACCAAGAGGATTACTGGCCTCAAACAGATGCCCTATGCAGCCCGACTGAAGAAACTCCAGCTGTACTCAGTTGCATACCGCTTACTCAGAGGTGATCTCTGCCTGACATACAAGGCCATGTCCAACCCAGAATTGATGGACATGCTCCACCTAAAAAAAAAAACAAATCCCCAAGAGCCACACCCTCTAGGGATCTAAACCTCACCACAACGATAAATAGGACTTGCTGGAGGGATATATTCATGTCCCAGAGACTCCTCCATGATTTGGAACAGAATTCCAATCTACATTAGGCAGAGCCCCTCACTAACACTCTTCAAGAGAAACCTTGACGAGTGCATGGGAAACAGAAAGTTTACCCCGGGGATCACTTCAGTGGCTCTGCTGGACAGAGGCACAGGGAACTAATCTAAGCAGGTGGCGAAAGCCAACACATTCTGGCTAGGCTTATAGATGCCCTTGTGCAGATAGCCTAGTACTTACCTATGAACCTATACCACAATATGAACAGAAGCTGACTGACTTTTATAATTAGCTTAGTTTCTGGTGTCATTCTAAGGAGGTGCAATATTTGTCAGCATGGAAGGAGATGATCAACAGACCATGCTGCTTAGGCAGGGATGGCCTGCACCTCTCCCTTCTAGGCATTTGAATATTAGCTAAAGCATTGTCCTCCCCCATAGTGCCTTTTTTTTTAGGCAATGCCAAACTGAAAGTACTTCCAACATAGCAAATCAAAACCAAGAAAATCTAAAGCTGCTACTGCTCAATCTTAGGAGTCTAAACAAACAAAACTCCACCTCCCTAGAAGTTCTCTTCACTCTAGAGAATGCTGATGTCTGTGCAGTCACTGACACATGGTTTAAAGCTGCACAGAGCACACCAACAGTGCAAGTTTATAATGCCTTCTGCACATTTAGAACATCTACTACACAGACAGGGACTAAAGATGGAGATGGCTCAATTTATATAAAAAATAAATATACCTCAAGGCTGGCCAAACAGGACAATGCATTTGAACTTCTCCATGTTCAAACCACCATAGGCAAAATCCAATACCTCTTCCTTGCAAGCTGTAGGTCCCCCTCTATGTCCCGGGAAATCCATACCATGTATTTAAACTTATTGGAAACACTCACCATCCAACCCAATACCATATTCATGAGCAAATTTAATCGCCCCACTATTAACTGTTAAATACTACATCAAATGTACAGGTGGGTACAGGACGATTTGACCCCAACATTAACAGACTGTGAAATGATATCTTTAAAAAATAAAATATACAGATCTATAATTACTAAATTATACAAAACAAAACAAAAACAAAACAACTTCTACAAAAAAAAAAAAAAAAACTTCCACAACATTTACTACCAAACTACCAAAACTGAACATAGTACATTGCCATTGTATTGAATATTCTGTGTGAAAAATATCTCCCTAAGAAACAACGGGGTTATTATCAATCAAAGCAGGATTGACTAAAATACAACAACCATTAAAAGTTGATCCAGGCACCACAGAACAGATCAAAGTAAAAATCATTGCCAACTTGAGCTTTCCTCAGAACAAGGTAAAGACAATGAACAAGAGTCAAAAACAATAAATGCAATACAATTATGAAATACTGCAAAAGTACCTAATTGAACTGATTTTACAGTGAGATAATGTTCCCAGCAAAAAGTCTTAGGGACAGATTCAATAAAGCCTACACTAAGTGTACACGATATGTATTCAATAAAATTCTTATCAAATTTTTTATGCTTTCTAGTCACGCAGAAAGATTACACTAAGTATACATGTAGTCTACACTTTGTGGTAACCCTTATGAATCCCTGTCAATATTTATGCAAGAATATCAGTAGGAAAACTAAAATTAGGAGGAAGAAGGTGTGTGTTATGTCGATGTGTCTGTTATCTCATAACAGTATACACTTAGTGTAGGCGTTATTGAATCCCGGGGGTTAGTTTAGTTTCTTGTGACAGTATTCCAAGTAAGGCAGGAAGCACAGTCATTAAAAATGCAAAAAAAAAAAAAAAAAAAAAACAGTTACAGTAGAGTTTCATCACAGCAAAATGAGAAAATGTAGCTACTGCCACCTACTGGTTCTCATTTTGCTATGCAAAAATCCTGATTAAAATATTAAATATTAAAATACTTATATTAAATTTAATTGGGGCACTGTTTATTTATTTTTTTCCGTAGTAAATTATTTATTTACTTAGTACATAAAATGCTTTTATTAAATTTAATTGGGGTCGTATCATCCTGGGTCAAACTGTCCAATAAATATTCTCAAAGACAATAAATGTAAATTTAAATATGAAAGTGTATGCAGTTGCATTGGGGCAAATTGTCTGGGGTCAAACTGTCCTGCTTCCCATACAGACACAGAGATTCATGGATTTTGTAAACACAAACTCCCTGCCCCAGAGTGTCAATGCACCAACCGGGGGTATAACCATACTGGATCTGGAGTGCTGAACACCCCCTAGTGTAATGTCTTATCTGGTAAGGTCAGACCACAAAATGGTCTCCAAAATAAAACCTAGAACCCCCAGCTAACCTTGGAATATTCAGGAAATACTCTAATGCTAACATCCTACTATTAAGTGATAACCTGGCAAAATGTCAAGCCTCCATAAATCCTAAAAACACTGCTGTCTACATAGAACTGTTCACAGAAACCCCATACAACCATGTTAGTAGCTGCAAAGAAGCAGCTGTACCCACGAGGAATAAGTACAGAACTAAATAAAAAAAACAGCCACACTGGTGGACTCACAACATCAATAGGCTGTATAACAGAAGGAAGAAAATCATGGCAAAAATTAGGAGGTGCAGTGCCCAGCAAGAAAAAAGCTCTCTCAGCAAACTAATCAAGCAACTAAGAGGACAAATAAAGTCTACCACATGCAACATTCATACATCTATGTAGGTAAAACTCTCCAGCACCCCCTTACTAAAACATTCAGCTCTGTGGTTCTCATAACTGGAAGGACAAAAAGTCTACCACATACAACATTCATACATACTACTCCTGCACCCCCTTACTAATACAATCAGCTCTGTGGTTCTCATAAGTGGAAGGACAAGTAAAGTCTACCACATACAACATTCATACATACTATGTAGGAAAAACTCTCCAGCACCCCCTTACTAATACAATCAGCTCTGTGGTTCTCATAACTGGAAGGACAAGTAAAGTCTACCACATACAACATTCATACATACTATGTAGGAAAAACCCTCCAGCACCTCCTTACTAATACATTCAGTTCTGTGGTTCTTATAACTGGAAGGACAAGTAAAGTCTACCACATACAACATTCATACATACTATGTAGGAAAAAGTCTCCAGCACCCCCTTACTAATACATTCAGCTCTGTGGTTCTCATAACTGGAAGGAGAAAAAGTCTACCACATACAACATTCATACATACTATGTAGGAAAAACTCCCAAGCACCCCCTTACTAATATAATCAGCTCTGTGGTTGTCATAACTGGAAGGACAAGTAAAGTCTACCACATACAACATTCATACATACTATGTAGGAAAAACTCCCAAGCACCCCCCTTACTAATACAATCAGCTCTGTGGTTCTCATAACTGGAAGGACAAAAAGTCTACCACATACAACATTCATACATACTATGTAGGAAAAACTCTCCAGCACCCCCTTACTAATACAATCAGCTCTGTGGTTCTCATAACTGGAAGGACAAGTAAAGTCTACCACATACAACATTCATACATACTATGTAGGAAAAACTCTCCAGCACCCCCTTTCTAATACAATCAGCTCTGTGGTTCTCATAACTGGAAGGACAAGTAAAGTCTACCACATACAACATTCATACATACTATGTAGGAAAAACCCTCCAGCACCCCCTTACTAATACAATCAGCTCTGTGGTTCTCATAACTGGAAGGACAAGTAAAGTCTACCACATACAACATTCATACATACTATGTAGGAAAAAGTCTCCAGCACCCCCTTACTAATACATTCAGCTCTGTGGTTCTCATAACTGGAAGGAGAAAAAGTCTACCACATACAACATTCATACATACTATGTAGGAAAAACTTCCAAGCACCCCCTTACTAATATAATTAGCTCTGTGGTTGTCATAACTGGAAGGACAAGTAAAGTCTACCACATACAACATTCATACATACTATGTAGGAAAAACTCCCAAGCACCCCCCTTACTAATACAATCAGCTCTGTGGTTCTCATAACTGGAAGGACAAAAAGTCTACCACATACAACATTCATACATACTATGTAGGAAAAAGTCTCCAGCACCCCCTTACTAATACAATCAGCTCTGTGGTTCTCATAACTGGAAGGACAAAAAGTCTACCACATACAACATTCATACATACTATGTAGGAAAAACTCCCAAGCACCCCCTTACTAATACAATCAGCTCTGTGGTTCTCATAACTGGAAGGACAAAAAGTCTACCACATACAACATTCATACATACTATGTAGGAAAACGTCTCCAGCACCCCCTTACTAATACAATCAGCTCTGTGGTTCTCATAACTGGAAGGACAAAAAGTCTACCACATACAACATTCATACATACTATGTAGGAAAAAGTCTCCAGCACCCCCTTACTAATACAATCAGCTCTGTGGTTCTCATAACTGGAAGGACAAGTAAAGTCTACCACATACAACATTCATACATACTATGTAGGAAAAAGTCTCCAGCACCCCCTTACTAATACAATCAGCTCTGTGGTTCTCATAACTGGAAGGACAAAAAGTCTACCACATACAACATTCATACATACTATGTAGGAAAAAGTCTCCAGCACCCACTTACTAATACAATCAGCTCTGTGGTTCTCATAACTGGAAGACAAGTAAAGTCTACCACATACAACATTCATACATACTATGTAGGAAAAACTCCCAAGCATCCCCTTACTAATACAATCAGCTCTGTGCTTGTCATAACTGGAAGGACAAAAAGTCTACCACATACAACATTCATACATTACCCTTACTAATACAATCAGCTCTGTGGTTCTCATAACTGGAAGGACAAGTAAAGTCTACCACATACAACATTCATACATACTATGTAGGAAAAACTCCCAAGCACCCCCTTACTAATACAATCAGCTCTGTGGTTCTCATAACTGGAAGGACAAGTAAAGTCTACCACATACAACATTCATACATACTATGTAGGAAAAACTCTCCAGCACCCCCTTACTAATACAATCAGCTCTGTGGTTCTCATAACTGGAAGGACAAGTAAAGTCTACCACATACAACATTCATACATACTATGTAGGAAAAACTCTCCAGCACCCCCTTACTAATACATTCAGCTCTGTGGTTCTCATAACTGGAAGGACAAAAAGTCTACCACATACAACATTCATACATACTATGTAGGAAAAACTCTCCAGCACCCCCTTACTAATACAATCAGCTCTGTGGTTCTCATAACTGGAAGGACAAAAAATCTACAACATACAACATTCATACATACTATGTAGGAAAATGTCTCAAGCACCCACTTACTAATACAGTCAGCTCTGTGGTTGTCATAACTGGAGAAAGGATAAGACCCTCACAATGGCATCTGTTAATCAGAGTGTATTTTATTTTCTATCACTAATCATTATCTCATACGTGGCATTTGAGTAAACATCCAAATACCTGGATGTTGAGGGTGAAAGAGGACCCTTTGTAAAACACATAGAGCACTTAGGATGGACAGCATGAAGATATAAGAATGTGTTTTAAGTAACTAGAGACATAAATGTAACATCCTATTTCCCTGCTTTATCGTGTGTAATGATTTCGGAAAGCTGCACCAAAATGCCGCATTCCCCTACTTCAGAATGTATGAAGTTTTTTACTATCTGAAGTTAAGATCATGAAAGATATGGTCTGCAAAGCAGCAACAAAGCTGCCTTTGAAGCAGTGATTGTGGATATTTGTATTTCTTGTATTTTATAAGTTTTTGTAATACAGCAGACTTCTGTGACTAAGACACACTGCACGTAGCCTATCCAAAAGAACAGACTGTACAATTGTTATGCGAGAATGGTTTACTGAAACTGCGTCAAGCAACTTGGCATGCTTATTGTTAGAAAAATCAATGTGTCATAAAGAATGTAACTGTAGCAAATAACTCCTGCCAGGCTCTGTGCTGATTAAAGCTCCATAACATTTTTCTTTGATCTGTGACTGTGTCACTGTATAATTTTCTCGAATGTGCATATTGACACGGTACATGGTTTTCATCTTAAGTAGTTGGAAAGAAACCATCACCTCATCTATTTTACAGAATTGTGCAAGTATGGAATAACAATACTTTGCTTTGTGGAGTATGTAGGGAAAACAAAATCATGCCACAGCAGAATATGAATGGTAGTACATGCCATTACATTAGGGTCAGTGTTAACTACAATACAATGGAAGTATGAAGCTTGTACAAGTAGTACAACTTGTATCTGCACTCTACATTTAGAGTGCTTATAATTGTACAGGATAAATAAGGCACAAATGAAAATACTGGCAAAAGAAGAGCAAGTCTTCACAATCTGACTGCTGCAGCTAGCTCTCAGGAGATCCCCGTTTTGTGCCATCAACCCCATGGCCTCCTGAATAACTTAACTGATCTGCTGTAAAATATCCATTCTGCATGCCCCATTTGTCCACCATCCTTTTTTGTGAATAGTATTTCCTCATGACTAGCTGAAGTGCATGCTTTCTGATTGCTGAGTTGTCACCTCCATACCCCACCTCATGACTAGCTGAAGTGTGTGCTTTCTGTTTGGTGAGGTGTCACCTCCATACCCCATCATACTTCCTTTTCAGTTGCAGTGCTAGTTTTGTGGATTCAGATCATGTCTTTTCTTAATCCTCTTATGTTTTAGAGGGGAGCTTCAGCCTATCCAGTCTCTCTTCATATGCGCTCCCTTCCATCCCACGTCACCAGCTTTCTAAATGTTTTCTGCATGTTTTAAATTCCATCTTCCTGTATGTATTCAGAAACTGATGCAGTATTCCAGCTGTACTCTTACCAGCGATGCATGTAGCAGGAAAAATACCACCTCATCTGTGAAGTCTATATCCCTGGTGATGTAACCGTGCATCCTGTTGGTCTTCACTGATGCTTTATCCTTCTGCTCCTAGCACTTCACCTCTACTGTGATGGCTTGCACCTGTCACCTCTGGGCTTTCAGATACTGGCAAAGGCTCTTGCCACCCCCATAGTGCCTTTTTTAGGCAAGGCTCAAAAGACAAACCCACCTCCATAGACAACACAAGGAAAAACAAACTGAGGGTAATGCTACTCAACGCCAGAAGTCTAAACCTCAAAATGCAAGCACTCGAGGCTCTCCTCAGCATGGAGAATATCAATGTCTATGCAGTAACAGAGACCTGGTTCAAGGCTCCCGAGAGCACCCCAGCACTACCAGGTTATAACTCATACCATGCTTTTCGGCCCCAAAACTCGGACCAAACCACAAAAGGAGGGGGAGTATCCATATTCATCAAGGATACCCACACCTCCAGGTTAGTGGCACTACATGAAGCATCAGAAAACATCCATGTGCAACTAACAGTAGGCAAAACTGCATTTCAGTTTATAGCTTGCTACAGACCACCATCCCAGACTCTGGAACCTCATGTGGCTTTCCTGAGAACATTGGAGAATATGAATGTCTCTCCAAATACTTTTATATTGGGTGACTTCAACTACCCAAGCATAGACTGGGAACACTACTCAAGCCCTAACAGCCTAGCCCAGAGGTTCCTGGAATTTATAAACTCAAATGCTATGGAACAACTGGTCACCATGCCTACAAGAGGTGTAAATATACTTGACCTGGTTATCACAAACATGGGGGCACTGTGCTCTACACCAGAGGTACACCCCTCATTAGTAAGATCAGACCACAAATTAGTCTCGCTGGACATCCACATCCCGACCCCACCACCACCCCAAAAAAAACACAGTAAAAAACTTCTCCAAGGCAAATTTCACACTCCTCAAAACCGAGGTGAAATCACTCAAAGCCCCCTAGCCAGTGGAAACTACGGTCCAAACAGCAGAGTCCTATATAAATGCATTCTATGGACATCTTCAGGAATGCATGGATCATGCAATCCCAAATAAAACCAAGACCCAATCCTCCAAAGGAAGACATCCTGTCTGGTGGACCACTGCCATAAATAAACTATACAACAAAAGGAGAAAGCTACTGCAGGATAGAGCAAAATCCCTCGATAAGAAGGCATCACTGAGCAGTACCAGCAAAAAACTACACTCCCTCATAAAATCTTCCAAGGCCAGCTTCGAGAGAAAAATTGCACAAGACACTAAAGATAACCACAAGGCTTTCTTTAGTTGTTAGAAACCTGGGTGGCAACTCCAAGATATGCTCGGAGTTAGTCCAAAATGACAAAAAATACACTGAACCCACAGACATTGCCAACATCCTGGCGGACAGGTTCAGTGCAAATTTCTCCCCCCCCCCCCAAAGGAGCAATTATCTATCCAGCAGAAAGTCGTCTCCCTGTCATCACAGATGCTCAGGTAGGAGCCGCCCTCTCCAAAGCAAAAAACACAGCATCAATGGGACCGGACGGTGTCCCGGGCTGCGTCCTACAGGAACTCCAAGAGGAGCTAAAACCTCATATTAGGCTACTGTTCAGTCTCAGCCTTTCTACAGGTTATGTACCCAAGGAATGATGTACAGCAACAGTGGTCCCACTCCACAAAGGTGGAGCCTCAACGGGCCCTGGGAACTATCGCCACATAAGCCTGACTAGCCTAGTCTGCAAGGCCATGGAGCAGATCATCATGGGACTCATAAACAAAGACATTGAGGAACTACAGACGCTAGATCCTACACAATTTGGCTTTGTCAAAGGCAGATCCTGCCTCCTGAACCTGGTAGACTTCTTCAAAACAGTCACCAAGGCCATAGATGAAGGGAAGGTAGTCCATGCTGCCTACCTGGACCTAGCAAAAGCCTTTGACACCATACCCCACTCTGGCATCATAGATAAGCTCTCCAGCCTAAAAATCAACTCCTATGTCATAAGATGGGTTGCAAACTTGCTCAAGGACAGAACCCACATGGTCAGAATTGCAGGAGCTATGTCAGACTCTAAACCTGTTACAAGTGGCACCCCACAAGGCTCAGTCCTGGGACCGCTCTTGTTCGGTATATATTTTTCAGTGGTACAGGCCAACACGGGAGGACTATGGCTGACCAAGTTTGTAGATGACTGCAAACTGGGTGCCATAATTGACTCTCCAGCTGACACAGGCATCCTCCAAAAGGGTCTCACAGAGACAGACAACTGGTGCCAAAGCCATGGCCTGAAACTAAATGCCAAGAAGTGTATAGTCATACCCTTTGGAAAAAACAAAGTGCCCACAAACTACCATATAGGTGGAAATCCATTAAGTATGGAGGAAGTAATTAGGGACCTGGAAACCCAAGTTGATAGTAATCTCTCCTTTGACAACCATGTTGCCAAAGTGGTTAGAAAGACCTTTTATATAGCCCACCTCATCATGAAAGGGTTCACATCTAGATCCAAGGAGGTCATTGTGCCCCTTTACTCATCCCTCATCAGGCCCATAATTGAATACAATGCCCCGTTTGGGATGTACCTTACCCGTCACCTGCAGCAACTGGAGAGACCACAAAAGTACCTCACCAAGAGGATCAAGGGTCTCAAACAGATGACCTATGCTGCTAGGTTAAAGAAACTCCAGCTCTACTCAGTTGCATACTGCCTACTTAGAGGCGATCTGTGCCTGACTTATAAAGCCATGTCCAACCCAGAATTAATGGACATGCTCCACCTCAAAAAATCCAAATCCACTAGAGCCATGCACTCAAGTGATTTGAATCTCAACACAGAAATTAATAGGACATGCTGGAGAGACAGATTCTTGACCCAGAGGCTCCCAGTACTCTGGAATAGAATCCCAGTCCATATCAGGCACAACCCCTCGCTGACTCTCTTCAAGAGAAATCTTGACAAGTGGATGGGAGATCGTAAGTTCACTCCGGGGATCACTTCTGTGTCACTGCTAGACAGAGGCTCAGTAAAGTAACCAAAAATAGGGCACAGTAAAACCCATTTTTTAAGGGGTGGTGTAAACCAAATACACTCTGGCTAGGCTGATAAATGCCCTAGGGCATATAGCCTAGTATCAACCTATGAACCTATGAACTCCCTTTAAGCATTTTTACCTATCCAGCTGTTTAATCTGGATAATCCCAAGTCTATACACTTTATTCATGCTGTTGCTGCCCTGGTGCAGAACCTTGTTTGTCACTATAGTGTCTCAGCTGCCATTTATTACATGCGCATTGCCCTGAAAAATACATACATATCATAAAAAAAAAAAAAAAAAAAAAAACTAGAAGCACAAACCAAAAAATGTTTTTGATTGTATGTCAGTAATCTATACAGTGCTAATGTCTCTTCAAAATACAAGCTGTTGATATATATATATATATATATATATATATATATATATATATATAATACATACACACACACACACACGCATGCATACACACACACACACACACACACACACACACACACACACACACACACACACACACACACACACACACACACACACACACACACACACACAGATATATTTGTGTAAGTTATTCTATTACAAAACTACACAGTAGGGCAACCTTACTAAAGAAATCTTGTTGTTTAGCCAAAGTTTTTTCTTTACATAATGTTTTTTCTGTCTCCACAATATGATACCATTAAACCTTTCTTTTTTTTTAATCTGTCTGCAGTCACTTAAAATGACAGTGACCTTAATTACTGCTTTCTTTGAATTTCTAGAAACAGTATCAATATTTTTTTTTCAATGACTCCCCTTAATTTGTGTTAGTTATAGGTTCATAGGTAGGTACTAGGCTATCGGCCCAAGGGTCTATGTAAGCCTAGCCAGCAAGGTTCCATAGCTTACGCCACCCAAGAAAGTTATTTTCCTGTGCCACTGTCCAGCAGAGACACAGAAGTGATCCCCGGGGTGTATTTCCTATTTCCCATCCACTCATCAAGATTTTTCTTGAAGAATGCTAATGAAGAACCTTGCTTGACATAGATGGGTACCTTGTTCCATTTCCTGGTTTAGTAAGAAACAATGGTCACGCTGTTTTGGTGGCATAGAGGAATAAAGCTCTGACTACAGCCCAGCTGACCCATTTTCAATTAGAGGCTCAGTGACTGACAGAACAGTAATGAGGGATGGGTTTGTGCCCACCCGGAGGAGGTAGGGAGGGTGGTTGCATGGGCATTCCCCGTGATGTCCCTGTTGAAAGCTGGAGACTATGCAAGGGACGGTATACTCTAAAAGGGGATTAGTGTGGGAACATGGTTAAACTTTCACAGTGAAAGGGTGAGGCATCACATGTTCCCTTTGCATACGTGCCCTCAGGGAATAACCACATAACCAGAGAAGGGGGGACCAGAGGTAAGCCTTACAGAGAGACAAATAGCAGATATTAGACAGCACCACTCCTCAGAACACCCAAAAGTTCCACAATAGCCCTGCTTGTAATTCCGTATAAGTCTTGGGTGGAAAATGAAGTGACTGATAGACTCAATGACTGACATGGGGCACTGGTATGGCTGTCAGAGTGAAGCTAAAAAAAGAGAAAGAAAGAAACAATGGCTACATTACTTATTTTTGTACAGTCTCTAAACACACTAGTTGCTGATACACCACCTTTACTTACTGACTGCCACTGTATAAATCTAAAGTGTTTTCCCATTCTATGCCTCTTCTGACTGCTGATCTGAACTAAACCTTCATATTTGCAAAGTCTGCAGTGATTGAGCAAGTAATGTATCAAATTATGAAATAAACAAATAAAAAGGAAATAATGTAGAGCTTCACAGAAAGCCAAAATGGTGTGCAGACAGACTGCAGAAGCAGACACAGAAAGGAACCAGAAGGAGAGATACTTAAATTATGTTTCTTTACATGTAACCATCCTGTACTTGACATAAATGGAAGAAAAAGCAATGGCTGATGAGAAGATGACAATTGCATGTTTCTGTCCTGTAAATGGTGAGGTGGTCCTCCAGATTATTTGATGAGTATGGTGTTGTTAGGTAACAGAGAAGTCCCCATCTGCATTTTACAGTAAAGCTGTCATCATATAATACATAGCTTTAGGGAAACATTTCTGTTTAATCAATATGAGTCATATACTACAGACTTCTCCCTAACATGCATTGTGTACTATAGTGCTCTTCTTCCCATGTGTCATGTACTACAGTCCTCTCCCTGATACGTGTCATGTACTACAGTGGTCTCTCTGCTGTAAGCCTTGTATTGCATTGCTCTCCCTGCCATGTGTCACATGCAAGAGTATTCTTCCTGACATGAATTTTGCACTATAGTGCTGCCATTGCCATGATTCATGGACTACAGTCCTCTTCTTGTCATGTGCCATGCACTACAGTGCTCCATCTCCTATGTGTCATGTACTACAGCATTCTCTCTAACATAGGTCATGAACTACAGTGCTTTTTCTGACATATGTCATGTATTACAGTGCTCCTCCCATCATGAGTTGTGGACTACAGAACTCTCTCTGGCATGTGTCATGCACTACAATGCTTTTCCTGCCATGAGTTATGTACTACAGTGCTCTCCCTGCCATGAGCTTTGCAGTGCAGAACTCTCCCTACCATGTGTCTCATATGACAGTATTCTTCCTGCCATGAGTCTTACACTACAGTGCTGTTATTGCCATGAGTCATGGACTACAGTCCTCTTCTTGTCATGAGTCATGTACTACAGTGCTCTACCTCCCATGTGTCATGTACTACAGCATTCTCCCTGACATGGGTCATATACTACAGTGCTTTTTCTGACATCTGTCATGAGTTGTGGACTACAGAACTCTCTCTGCCATGTGTCATACACTACAGTGCTATATTTGCCATGAACTGCATGTGTTCATCATGTAGTGCTGTATTCTCCCTGGCATGAGTCATACTGCAGTGCCCTACCTGCTGTAAGCTTTATGCTTCACAGCTTTCCTGGCCATATGTCATGCGCTACAGTCCTCTCACTCCCATGTGTCATGTACTACAGCAGTCTTCCTGACATAAGTCATGTAATACAGTGCTCTCACTGCCATGGGTTATATACTACAGTCATCTCCCTCCCATGTGTCATGTACTACAGTGCTTTCCCCTGCCATAAGTTATATACTACAGTCCTCTCCCTCCCATGTGTCATGTACTACATTACTTTCCCTACCATGAGTTATGTACTATAGTGCTCTCATTTCCATGAATTATGTACTATAATCCTTTCCTTCCCATGTATCATGTGCTACAACATTCTCCCTGACATGAGTCATGTACTACAGTCCTCTCCCTGCCATAAGTTAAGTATTACAGTGCTTTCCCTTCCATGTGTCATGTGCTACAGCATTCTCACTGCTATGAATCATGTACTACAGAGATCTTTCTGGCATGAGTTGTGTACTACAGTGCTTATCCTGTCATGTGTTGTGTACTAAACTGCTCTCTCTCTGTCCTCCAATACAGATTGCATTTTGGTGAACTGTTGGAAAGCTGATAGACTTGCTGTGCAGAGCTGGAATCTATTTCAAACTGATAAGTACATATTTTGCCACTTTATACACTTGCCTATTATTTATAGTGGTGCTGTATTGTTTCTGTTTCTGTCTCTTGTGTCTCCACTGTGTTTTTTTCTCAGGGTAGCTCAGGCTAGTTTCTGGGAGGGGGTTGTTGAGCCAGCCCACATCCTAGCTGTTAGTCATCGCCTGAGGTGTATTTCATTGTAATTCCAATACAGATTGCATTTTGGTGAACTGTTGGAAAGCTGATAGACTTGCTGTACAGAGCTGGAATCTATTTCAAACTGATAAGTACATATTTGCCACTTTATACACTTGCCTATTATTTATAGTGGTGCTGTATTGTTTCTGTTTCTGTCTCTTGTGTCTCCACTGTTTTTCCCACCCATCCTCCATGTTCTTGTCTTGGTGTTAGTCTTGGTGGCTTTGAAACTGCCAGCCCCTCTTGTAAGTTTGTATTTGGATACTCCTTCTGGGCCTATCTCATTTGCTCAGTCAACTGAGTGCAGTGAGATCATAGGCACTCCTACTGTGTACAAAGAGAGCATTTGAGAAGGACAATCTCTGTAGCCTCTTAATCCTGCTGTGTTCCCTCCCTCATAAAAAAAAAAATATATATATATATATATATATATATATATATATATATATATATGTATGTATATATTCAGCTGCTCTTACTATAACTGTCTTAGTTGCTGTTCTGCGGGCTGTTATCTGTTCAGTTGTTCTTACTCTGCACTTATTACTGCTTGTTAGTAGCCTTCTAATTTAATGCTTTCTGCACTTGTTTTTTAGTCATTTGTTAATTTAATTGCATTTAATTCAACTGTATTTGCCGTAATATTGATATACGTGTGCTAGCCTGCACTGCATTTGAATTGTATTTACTGCTGTTTTAGCTGCTTTTCTGTTAAAAAAAAATTCCTAGCTTATTTCCTGCCTTTCCTGTAACTTATCTAGTCCAGATACTGACTTGCTGTATCCAGGTCTGTCTGTAAGCTCCTGATCCCCCAAGCCTTTCTGTGTTGGAGGGAAGCCTTCTAGCTTATCAGTGGGAGTGGTAAGCACTAGGTAGCCTATCTACCACAGGAGGAGAGGTTTCTGGCCCAGAAATTATAGTTTATTGGCCGTTTGGGAAGCTCTTCCATCTCTTTCAACCTTCTGATTCAATAGCCTGTGTTTGTGCTTGTTTCCTGCCTTTCCTGTTACTAGTCTAGTCCAGGTACAGATTTGCTGTATCCAGGACTCTTTGTAAGCTTCTGAGCTCCCCAAGCCTTTCTGTGTTGGAGGGAAACCTTCTAGATTATCAGTGGGAGTGGTAAGCATTAGGTAGCCTATTTACCACAAGAGGAGTGGTTCCTGGCCCAGAAATTGCAGCTACTGGCCGTTTGGGCAGTTTTTCCCATCTCTTTCAACTTTCTGGTTTAAAAGCCACACTTGCGCTTGTTTCCCACCTTTCCTGTTACTAGTCTAGTCCAGGTACAGATTTGCTGTATCCAGGACTCTTTGTAAGCTTCTGAGCTCCCCAAGCCTTTCTGTGTTGGAGGGAAACCTTCTAGCTTATCAGTGGGAGTGGTAAGCATTAGGTAGCCTATCTACCACAAGAGGAGTGGTTCCTGGCCCAGAAATTGCAGCTACTGGCCGTTTGGGCAGTTTTTCCCATCTCTTTCAACTTTCTGGTTTAAAAGCCACACTTGTGCTTGTTTCCCACCTTTCCTGTTACTAGCCTAGTCCAGATACAGAGTTGCTGTATCCAGGACTGTTGGTAAGCTTCTGAGCCCCGCAAGCCTTTCTGTGTTGGAGGGAAGCCTTCTAGCTTATTAGTGGGAGTGGTAAGCACTAGGTAGCCTACCTACCACAATAGGAGTGGTTCTGGCCCAGAAATTGTAGATTTTTGGCTGTTTGGGCATTTTTTTTTCCATCTCTCTCTCAACATTCTGGTTTTAAAGCCCGTGTTTGTGCTTGATCCCCACCTTTCTCGTAACTAGTCTAGTCCAGGTACAGATTTGCTGTATCCAGGACTGTTTGTAAGCTTCTGAGCCCCCCAAGCCCTTGTGTTGGAGTGCAGCCTTCTAGCTTATCAGTGGGAGTGGTAAGTACTAGGTAGCCTGCCTACCACAAGAGGAGTGGTTCTTGGCCCAGGAATTGTAGTTTATTGACCATTCAGGAAGTTGTCCATCTCTTTCAACTTCCTGGTTTAAAAGACCACATCTGCGCTTGTTTCCCATCTTTCCTATAACTAACCTACTGGAAAGCACTAGAAAGCCTTAAACTGATATAAGCCTTCTAGCTTAAAAGAGAGACTTTGGAGTGATTGAGTATCAGTTTTCTGTATTTTCTTGCTGTACTTAACTGTTTTCCACCTAAACGCTGATTTTCCAGCACTTATTATGATTTAAAAGCTTGTTTTTTTTTCACATATTGTACTTATTTGACTGCCTGCACTTTTAAAAAGTTGTTTTTGTTTAAATAAATTGTTTAATTGTTGTAGGCTACACACTAAAGTGTGATAGCCTTTTCTGATCACTTGTAGTCATTTAAAGCTGTTTTAAGTATACTTTTTACTGTTTTTGCCTTATCTTTTAAAAAAATAAATAAATAAATACATTTCTTGTTTCCTGCCTTTCTAAGCTAGTATAGTCCAGTTTTCAGGCTAGTGCTGAATTCAGGGCTGTGTTACAAGTTTCTGAGTTGCCCATACCTTACTTGGATAGAGGGAAGTTTCTCTGTTCACCTGTGAGAGAGGGAAACTTTGAGCAGCCATCTGTCCCTGGAGGAGTGGTTCCAGCCCAGAAGTTAGTAGTTTAAAAAATGCATTGCATGGTTTTGTGCGCCTGGCAGCACCGGTTAGCTAGGGTTAAATTATTCCTGGCTCCACTAAGTCTCCTTCAGTTTTTCACTTGAAACTAGTCTAACTCTCAACCTAAGCACTCAAAAAGCATCCTACAGTCCAACACTTGCTCAGACCAAATAGCAAGCACTAATATACCCGACACTTGACTGCCCAGCAGGGCAAGGCTCTTTATCCACCCCTCACCAACCAAGCGACTAAGCAGCTCACCCTACTATTCAGGCATGACCAAAGGGCAACTTCAGGTGTACTCTCCAGTCCAGCTGGTGATTCTGGGTATCCTGAGGCAATGTTACAACTGCCTCATGTACACAGACAGCCCTCTCCTCCTACCACAAAACACTAACATATGTGAGAGATGCAATTATACAGCCAAACTGGAGGCTAAGGTATCTCCACCCAAGACTGGAACAGACAGTCATGAGGAGAAGGTTAACACTTGCACCAGACCTCCAGCCTCACACAGAACTACTAAACCAGCACTGGCAAAATATACATATAAATACATGAAATCATACATGGAGGCTCTAAATAAAAACCTGCAAAAGCATTAGAGAGCTCCAAAGCAGACACCCACAAAACCTGCACCTCCTGTCACAAACCAGACAACACATAAAACACAAAATCAATGTGTCGCACAATCACAGCCCTTAAGGCAAAATAACATACCTAACACACTAGTAATAGGTGACTCAATAGTCTTGCACACTGACACCCCACTCACTAGGCTGGACAAGGAGAAGGTTACTGTTAGCTGCCTGTTGGGAGCCAGAATCTGCCACATAACACAAGCACTCAGGTCACTCCAGAACAAGTACAAATATGACTCTGTCATTGTTCATGTTGGTGTGAACGACCTGAGCTGTACCTCCCTGGACTACATGAAAAGAGACATGGAAGAGCTCTCTGATCATGTAGCCCAGGCGGGTATGACCCTGACCCTGAGTAGCATCCTGCCCTCACCAAGAATGATACCTCAGTATAAAGAAAAAAATGATTAATTTCAACAATTGGCTAAGCTTCTGGTGTCATTTAAAGGGAATCCAGTGTCTGTCAGCCTGGAATGACATGCTCGACAAGCTGCATTGCTTCACAAGAGATGGCTTGCACCTGTCACCCCTTGGCTTTCAAATACTGGCCAAGGCTCTTGCTGCCCCCATAGTGCCTTTTTAGGCAAGGCTCAAAATTCAAACCCACCTCCATAAACAGCACAAGTAAAAAACTGAGAGTTATGCTACTCAATGCCAGGAGTTTAAATCTCAAAATGCATGCGCTCGAAGCACTCCTAAGTATGAAGAATGTTGACATCTGTGCAGTAACTGAAACCTGGTTCAAGGCTCCAGAGAGCACTCCAGCACTACTGGGCTACAACTCATACCACACATTTCGGCCACAGAACACGGACTGAAGCACAAAAGGAGGGGGGTGTATCCATATTCATCAAGGATACCCACACCTCCAGGTTAGTGGTGCAGCATGATACCTCTGAGATCATCCATGTGCAACTAACATCAGGCAAATCTGCAATGCAAATTGTGGCCTGCTACAGATCACCCTCCATGACCCAGGACCACCACTCCACCTTTCTGGAGACACTGGAAAACATGAAGGTCCTACCAAACACCCTGATCTTGGAAGATTTCAATTACCCTACCATTAACTGGGAAAATTACTTGAGTACAAACTCCCAGGCTCAGTGCTTCCTGGAATTTATCAACTCAAATACCCTGGATCAGCTGGTAAACTCCCCTACCAGAGGCCACAACATACTGGACCTGGTCATCACCAACATGGGCTCTGTACCAGAGGTCAACCCGTCACTGGTTAGATCAGACCATAAACTAATCACCCTGGGATGTCCACACCCCACCACCACCCCCAACCAAGGAAATCACAGAGAAAAACTTTTCTAAAGCAAACTTCACCTTACTTAAGTCAGAGGTGGTAAGTTTCACAGCCCCCACGCTAAAGGATAACACTGCCCAAGATGCAGAATCCTTTACAATTGCACTCTATAAGCACCTACAAGGATGCATGGATCGTGCCATCCCTAGCAAAACCAAGACTCACTCCCCTAAGAGAAGGAAACCAGTCTGGAGGACTCCTCTCATAAACAGGTTATACAACAAAAGGAGGAAACTAGTTCAGAAAAAAAGCAAATCCCAAGAAGGAAAGACATCCCTGATCAGTATCAGTAAGAAACTAAGGTCCCTCATAAAATCATCTAAGACTAACTTTGAAAGAAAAATAGCCAAGGACTCAAAAGATAACCACAAAGCCTTCTTTAGCTATGTCAAAAATCTAAGTGGCAACTCGCAGATATGCTCTGAGATAGTGCAAAATAGCACAAAATATACTGAACCTACTGATATTGCTAACATACTGGCAGATAGATTCAGTGCAAACCTTCACCTCCCTCTCACCTTCAAAAGGGCCCACAACAATACCAGAAAAGTGTAGTGTCCCGGAAATCACAGAAGCACAGGTGAAAACAGCCCTTTCAAAAGCCAAAAACACAGCATCAATGGGGCCAGATGGTGTCCCAGACTGCGTCTTGCACTAACTACAGAACAAACTAACCCCCCACCTAAACACGCTGTTCAACCTCAGCCTCTCCACAGGCTACATGCCCATAGAATGGTGCACAACAATGGTTATTCCGCTCCACAAAGGAGGAGCCACAACTGACCCTGGTAACTATCACCCCATAAGCCTGACTAGCCTGGTCTGCAAGGCTATGGAGTGTATCATCATGGAACTCATTAACAAAGACATTGGGAACCTCCAAACACTTGACCCGACCCAGTTCAGCTTTGTTAAGGGCAGATCATGCCTACTAAACCTGGTTGACTTCTTCAAGACAGTTACCAAGGCCATAGATGAGGGAAAGGTGGTTCACACAGCCTACCTTGATCTCGCCAAGGCGTTCAACACCATTCCTCACTCGGGTATTATAGAAAAACTCACCAGCCTGAACATAAACCCCTACGTGACAAGATGGGTTGTCAACTGGCTTACAGACAGAACTCACATGGTAAGAATAGCGGGCTCCAGGTCTGACTCTAAACCAGTCACAAGTGGTGTCCCACAAGGCTCAGTTCTGGGACCCCTACTGTTCGTCATATATTTCTCAGAAGTACAGGCAAACACAGGAGGACTATGGCTAACCAAGTTCGCTGATGACTGCAAACTGGGAGCCATAACTGACTCTCCGGCTGACATGGACATCCTCCAAAAAGGCCTTACTGAGACAGACACCTGGTGTCAAAGTCATGGCATCAAGCTAAATGCCAAAAAATGCATAGTCATCCCATTTGGGAAAAACAAAACACCCAAGAATTACCACATAGGCGGCAGCCCCCTTAATACAGAAGAGGTAATAAGAGATCTGGGGACCCAGGTAGATAGTAAGGAAATCCTTCTATGTGGCCCATCTAATTACTAAGGGGTTCGCATCTAGAAATAAAGAGGTTATAGTGCCCCTCTACTCGTCACTCATCAGACCCATCATAGAATTCAATGCCCCATTTGGGATGTACATCACAAGACACTTCCAACAGCTTGAAAGTCCACAAAAGCACCTCACCAAGAGGATTACCAGCCTCAAACATATGTCCTATGCAGCCCGACTGAAAAAACTCTGGCTGTACTTAGTGGCATATTGCTTACTCAGAGGTGATCTCTCCTGACTTACAAAGCCATGTCCAACTCAGAATTGATGGACATGCTCCACCTAAAGAAATCCATGTCACTGCGAGCCACGTGATCTAGTGAGCTAAACCTTGCCACAAGAATAAATAGAACATGCCGGAGGGATAGATTCCTGTCACAGATACTCCCCATGCTTTGGAACAAAATTCCTAACTACATTAGGCAGAGCCCCTCACTAACACTCTTCAAGAGAAGCCTTGACGAGTGGATGGGTAACAGAAAGTACACCCCTGGGATCACTTCATTGGCTCTGCTTGACAGAGGCTCAGTTAATTAATCAATGGGGCGGTGAAAGCTGACACACTCTGGCTAGGCTTATAAATGCCCTCGGGCAGATAGCCTAGTACCTACCTATGAACCTATGTCATGTACTACATTGCTCTACCTGCCATGAGTGATGTACTACAATGCTGTTCCTGCTGTGAGTCATGTACTACAGCATTTTCCCTTCCACGAGTCATTTATTGTAGCATTTTCCCTGTCCTGAGTCATGTACTACAGAGATTTCCCCTATCATGAGTCGTGTACTACAGAACTCTTCAGCAGTTATTGGCATAGTGAATAAAGCACCACAGGAGGTGCACGTGTACAACAGACTAATATATGCTGTACTTTTTAATGAAATATCATGTTGACAGTACATGTCTATCACATTGTACTACTCTATCACAAGGAATGGCAGTGTAGCAATGCTGTGTTGTAGCACTTCCAACAGTCACTTTTAGGGACAGTAGTACACATGTTATGGAAGCACACAATTAACATATCTGATTACGTTCCAAGAAACTGCATGTTAATATCACATTTACTACATTTCTGAAAAAAAAAAAACTCAAGTCCTTCATTTACTCTGATGAAAGCTGATTGTTTTGTTTTTTGTTTTTCTTTCTTTTTTTTTTTTTTATCTGTGGTATCAGGGTAGGGCCTATCATGGAGATGCATTCATAGACATTAAAGGACACATCTCCACACATGACCTGGAGCATACATTAAACTCTCCGAATGCATCCCATGCTAATTCTACCCTGGTGTCACCATGGAATCCACATTTTTAGGGGACTGTAGTTTAATAAAAAAAAGTTTACAAAGCTGTTTACTAAAAAATGTCCTGAATGTACTAGGAGTGACAGGGCAGCAAGCGCATCACAGAACTTACAACTACCAAATGCCATGATGCATATAATAGCTGCTTCAAAGATTTTAACATTTGAAAAAAAATTATTTAAACAGGGCAGACATTTAGCTGTTAATGAGCTGCTTCTTGTAGTACAGGGTTTGATTCCTTTACCCTCATCTACTTACTGTATGAGTCTGAGAAATGTATTTAACCATACAGTACTCCCAGTATATGTCAGAAATAGTTTTTTGTGGATAATAACATAACATAATATAATATAACATAACACAATCATAATATAATATAATATAACACAACATAATATAATATAATACAACATAACAATATAACATATAATATTATATTATATTATATTATATAATATAATGCAACATGACATAACACAATATAATATAATATAATACAATTATGTAGATCAATAGATAGACAGAGGAACAGTTACATTTGCACCATACCGTTAGTGTTGCCAACTAGAAGGTGTTTTCCCTCACAGGAATGAAACATCTGTGTCTGGAAATCCAGTGTCAGGTCAATTTCGGTCATTCTCATTCTGAGCTCCCAACTATTTGAGAGCTACATTACTCATATTATAAATCGTTTTGCCTCAATTTCTGAGATCATTCATTTTTATTTTTTTTTCTAAGAGATAATATTGGAGGTATGAAATGCTACCATTAGCTGGTAACTAATCCAAGCAACCTAGTTCTCTCCAGGACTGCATCTCAGTTTAAGCAAGAAGCTGTAAGAATCTGAGATTTACTTTTTACCATTAAAATAATGTATACACTGGATATAAAAAGTATACACATCCCTGTTAAAATGCCAGGTTTTTGTGATATAAAAAAAAAGACCACAATAAATCATTTCAAAACTTTTCCCACGTTTAATGTGGACTATAACCTGTAAAACTCAATTCATAAGCAAACAAGTCTGTTGGAGGAAAAAATATATAAAAATAAAAAACGTACAATAAGTTGGTTGCATAAGTGTGCACACCCTTAAACTAATACTTTGTTGAAGCACCTTTTGATTTAATTACAGCATTCAGTCTTCTTGGGTAGGAGTCTATCAGCATGGTACATCTTGACTTGGCAATATTTGCCCACTCTTCCTTGCAAAAGCACTCGAAATCTGTCAGATTGTGAAGGCATCTCTTGTGCACAAAGCTCTTCAGGTCACCCCACATATTTTCTATTGGATTTAGGTCTGGGCTCTGGCTGGGCCATTCCAAAACTTAAATTTTCTTCTGGTGAAGCCATTCTTTTGTTGATTTGGATTTATGCTTGGGGTCATTGTCATGCTGAAAAGTGAAATTCTTCTTCATCTTCAGCTTTCTAGCAGATGCCTGAAGGTTTTGGGCCAAAAGTGACTAGTATTTGGAACTATTCGTAATTCCCTCCCCCTTGACTTAAAGCCCCAGCTCCAGCTGAAGAAAAGCAACCCCAAAACATGATACTGCCACCACCATGCTTCACCTTGGGGATGGTGTTCTTTTGTGATGCGGTTTGTTTTTGCGCCAAATGTACCTTTAGGAATTGTGGCCAAAAAAGTTCAACCTTGGTCTCATCAGAGCATAACACATTTTTCCACATGCTTTTGGGAGACTTGATGTATTGTTTTGCAAATTTTAGCCTGCCTGGATGTTTTTCTGTGTAAGAAAAGGCTTCCAGCTTGCAGCCCTACCCCATAGCCCAGACATATGGAGAATATGGGAGATTGTTGTCGCATGTAGTACACAACCGTACTTGCCAGAAATTCCGGCAGCTCCTTCAGTGTTGCTGTAGGTCTCTTGGCAGCCACCCTGACCAGTTTTTGTCTTTTCATCAATTTTGGCGGGACATCCAGTTCTTTGCAACGTCACTGTTATCCCATATTTTCTCCACTTTTTGATGGCTGTGTTAACTGTGTTCCATGGTATATCCAATGCTGTGGAAATTTTTTTGTACCGTTCTCCTGACTGAAACCTTTCAACAATGAGATCCGTTTGATGCTTTGTAAGCTCTCTGTGAACCATGGCTTTTGCTGTAGCAGGCAACAGAGTAAATGTCAGGAAAATCCTACTAGGACAGCTGAACTTTATTTGGGGTTAATCAGAGTCACTTTAATTGATGGCAGGTGTGCTCCCAAGAAGACTGAATACTGTAATTAAATCAAAAGGTGCTTCAACAAAGTATTAGTTTAAGGGTATGCACACTTATGCAACCATTTTTTATATATATTTTTCCCCTAACAGATTTGTTTGTTTTTCAATTGAATTGTACAGGTTATAGTTCACATTAAAGGTGGGAAAAGTTTTGAAATTATTTATTGTGGTCTCATTTTTATATCACAAAACCTGGCATTTTAACTGGGTGCGTACACTTTTATATCCACTGTATGTCTGATGTATTGCTGTGCGGTAGTGAAAATAAAATATGCACAATTTAGGATCCAACATAGTATTATGTGCTTGAGTAAGAATGACAATCATTAAAATATGTTATATACAACAAAAAATAGTATACAAATATGCATTTGCCCCCTTGTCCTCTTCACTTCATCACGAGTATTGTCTTCCATGCTTATCTGGTATAATAGTGGTATAATAGTTTCAGCAAATAATACTGATTATTTAAAATGCTAAGAAGCCAGTGAAAGCATTTTAATGTGTGAAGCATGTTTATATATTTGCTTGACTGCAGGAATTACCATATTATTATAGTCTCCTTAGAATTGCCACTTCCATGACAAGCTGAAACAGAAAGAGTACATATGTCAATCTGGGTGGTGGGTAATGAATAGGGAAAAGGTTGGGTGTTTTCATCCAGTATTTTCTTCTTCCAAAGGTGGCAACACTACTTGCCATATATTTCCAAAAGCAGTGTCAAATAAAAGATGGTATAGTCATTATATGTTTTAAAGACATATTTTGTATGTTTTTTTGAGATAACTGCATTTTAACATTCTGGTCTCATGTTCTAGGCTAGGGAATATTTGAAAATGTCCCTTATATAATTGAACAGCAGCAGAAAATCAAAGATGAAAACATATAAAACTCATAATTGAGTGGCTGTAACAGTAATGCTAAATGACTGAACTTATGTGATTACATGCAGAATGGCATCATTTTATAATTCATATCTCCACTTAAATTGTTTTGAGAATAAAATAATCACTTCAGCTGTATGTATTTCAGAACAAAATCCTCATGCTTCAAGAATCATACCTGTGATCAAAAAGATTAACAAACTGTGTTATCCATATCTCTCAGTTGTCTGGAATTTTGTGGAAGTCCAGCTTTTTGCCTCATATTCTTGGACTGTTTCTCATGAAATGTGTGGTTTTCTGGAATGTTTTTGAGGACTGAAGGCACTAAATAACGGCAGATATTTGAGTTTCAGTAGTTTTCATCCATATTCTATTTTTAAAGTTATGAAATATTGAAAACAATCAGTTCAATTTAGATTTATAATTAGATTTCTATGTATATATAAATATGTGACAGTTCATCTCAAACCCACTTAAATCAGCTCACGGTCAATCATGTCCAAATCATCAAAACACAAATAATCATGAAAAAAATTAGTGGGAGGGGATACCCCTTGCATTCCCCATTTTCTAAATAAACTATTTCTGAATTGTACAACAGTGGAAATAAATAAGTAAATAGGCAAAATAAATGCTATAGTACCCACCACGTTGAAGAAAAGCATTCAGGAAACAAGGCTGTAATCCATAAGGTAGTTTATTCACGATACAGACAAAATGATAAGCGCTTTCGCATACTGCTACCGTACGCTTCTTCAGATCATTTTTAAAACCAAAACCATGCCCTTTATATACTAATACAGGGGTATCAATTATTCAATTATTAAATTAATTAACTGAAGAATTCTTACAATCAGGCAAACTAATGCCTCTAAAGTCAACACCCCTCCCTCTACCTACTACATGTATATTACAAAATAAAACTAAGTACAATAGCAGAGTCAAAAACTCTTATCAAACATTTAGAACTAAAGACTTTCATCTTAATTCTTAATATAGAATACTGTCTTTAAAGTGAAACAAGAAATTAAAACAAAGGTTGTGAATATGTATATATACAAATATAAGCACAACTCTATTAGTATTCATACATAAACAATTAATAAGACCTTAATAAGGGATAAAAACTAAGTGACTAAAGTGTTAAATACTTATACAGCAAAAAACATATATATATATGTAGAACAGTATATAAATAATATAAAAATAATAGCGTTTATTTTGCCTATTTACTTATTTGTTCGCTATTAGACCCGCAGAGTGTGTGGCATTTATTTGGCTACAACAGTGGAAATAAGTGTACAAAATGGAAACATAAGAACACAAACATTATCATAAAACAATACTTTTTAAGAAGGCAAGCCCCCTACACCACCCACCCCATATCTCTAAATATACTGACTCCAAGACTGCTTAGCACTGAGGAAAAGGGAAATTTCCTTGTCTTCACTGCACAGGGATCTCACTCAACCAATAGTATTCTGATGTAAATTGACAACTGATCTAATGTAGTGAACCCACATATATTCATGTGTGTGTGTGTGTGTCTGTGTGTGTGTCTGTGTGTGTTTTAATGTAAAAAAATTATGTCCTCTCAGAATTTTGATTTCCAATCTTATTTTAAATGCTTTTTTTTCGGTTCATAGGTTCATAGGTAGGTACTAGGCTATTGGCCCTAGGGCCTATACAAGCCTAGCCAAAAATGTACCCTGGCTTTCGCCACCCAAGAAAATTATTTTCCTGTGCCACTGTCAAGCAGAACCACAGAAGTGATCCCTGGGGTGAATTTCCTATTACCCATCCAATCATCAAGATTTTTCTTGAAGAGTGCTAATGAGGAGCTCTGTTTGACATAGATAGGTAGCCTGTTCCAGATTATGGGAAGTCTCTGGGACAGGAATCTATCCCTCCGGCATGTTCTGTTTATTGTGGTGACAAGGTTTAGGTCCCTAGAGTGTGTAGCTCGGAGGGATTGAGATTTCTTTAAGTGGAGCATGTCCAACAGCTCTGGGTTTGACATAGCTTTGTATGTTAGGCAGAGATCGCCTCTGAGTAGGCGAAATGCGACGGAGTAAAACTGGAGTTTTTTGAGACGGTCTGCGTAAGGCATCTGTTTGAGGCCAGTAATCCTCTTTGTGAGGTATTTTTGCGGCCTTACCAGTTGTTGTAGATGTCTTGTGAGGTACATACCAAAAGGGGCGTTGTACTCTATAATGGATCTAATGAATGATGAGTAGAGGGGAACAATGACCTCTTTTTTTCTGGATGAGAAACCTTTTGTGATGAGGTGTGCCACGTAGAAGGATTTCCTGACCACTTTGGTGATGTGATTATCAAAGGAGAGACTACTGTCCACCTGTGTCCCAAGGTCTCTTATCACACTTTCAGTGTTAAGTAGACTACCGCCTATGTGGTAGTTCATGGGTACAGAATTTTTACCAAAGGGGATGACAATGCACTTTTTGGCATTGAGCTTGAGACCATGTCTTTAACACCAGGCATCTGTCTCAGTGAGGTCCTTTTGTAGGATGTCCACATCGTTAGGAGTTTCAATTATGGCTCCTAGTTTGCAGTCATCTGCGAATTTAGTTAGCCAAAGACCTTCTGTGTTAGCCTGTACTTCAGAGAAGTAGATACCAAACAGGAGAGGACCCAGGACTGAACCCTGTGGTACTCGACTTGTCACTGGTCTGAAGTCTGATTTGGAGTCTGCTACTTTCACAGTGTGGGTTCTTTCAGTAAGCCAGTTGGCAACCCATCTTGTGATATAGGGATTTATACCTAGTTAGTGAGTTTATCTATAATTCCAGAGTGGGGGATGGTGTTGAACGCCTTGGCGAGATCTAGATAGGCTGCGTGAACCACCTTACCCTCATCTATGGCTTTGGTGACTACTTCAAAGAAGTCTATCAGGTTTAAGAGACATGATCTACCTTTTACAAACCCAAACTGTGTGGGGTTCATGGTTTGGAGATCTCCAATGTCTTTGTTTATGAGTTCCATGATAATACGTTCCATGGCCTTGCAGACGAGGCTTGTCAGGCTAATGGGGCGGCAGTTCCCGGGGTCTGTTGTTCCCCAAATTAGTTTGCCACCTTGATGTAAAGAGTGTGATGTGCAGGGAAAAACTTCCCTATATCACTCTGGGCAGAATTTTGGCAAAATAGGTTAAAGCAGCAGTTAAAAGTAGATTGGGTTTAATGATCCATACCATTCAAAGTTCAAAAAGGGAAATGGTCCGCTGGTAAAACACATAATTTTGTTTTGATTTCCCTACCCCCATTGGCAGTCATATTTGTGGACATTGCAAAAATATATAAGATCAACAGTAAATACATCTCAAACATTTGAGATCAGGATCCTTATTAGATGTAATACTGATTGCTTTATCTATTTGGTAGTATGCCAAGTGTGGGGCATTCTATGTTGGTCAAACATCTGAACCATTTAAACAATGAATTTCCTTATACTATACTAATATTAATTGTAAAAGAGAACTCAATGTTGTGCAAACATCAGCTCACAATTATGCCATTTTTACTTTTATAGGTACTGATGTCATCAAAGGTCAAGGTCTTACTAAATGACAGACACATTTGCTGTTAGATAGAAAGGAACAGCAACAGATATTAAAATTCTGGGATTTTTTTTTCTTTTTGCGAAAAAGAAAAAAAAAACATAAGTGTGTTCCAAGTTTATTATAATATTTCAGTGGTTTTATACTATCTGCCCACAAGATGGCAAGATTTCATATGTTAAATAGGTGAATACACAATGGATTTATACTAAGTAGCATTGGTCTGGAATTTGATGTAGACATTGTTATAACAGATCTTTGACACATTCTTACCTGTATGATCTTATCAAGAATCAATTCCAGATTTATTTACTTATATTAAAATGTTTATAACCACCCATGAAGAAAATTTCTATACAATATTATTGGCTATTGGATTGGAAAGTTTAACTTGGATGGAATTTATTTAGCTTTTATTAATGCGACTGTGCACTTCAATATTCCTGTCAAAAATTATTAAAAGAACAAATAATAATGTAATTTCTGTGATGTTATTTGATCAGACATTTGAACTTTGACATATTATACTTAAAGTTGGTTGTTGTGGCTTCAGATATGCTTTGAAAAAGCCTAGAAAGGTGAAACCATGGCCTGTGGCTCATTCCAGTTTTGGATTATACTCTGAATAAAAGAAGAATCATTCTATTTGAATCATTAACAATTCTAAACTGTATTGAACTCCCAAACCAGATAACCTACCCTCAACTCAATACAGCCCACAAAGTTATCCATAAACTAGATAGCTGCCCTCTTAACAGAAAAAAACATAGTGCAACCATACAGTAGTAGCAGAACACTACATATGCAATAATGTCTGACAGGGTTTGTGTTAATGTGTAATTAACACCCGCCCAGGGGTGTTATGAGGCCCAACACCACAAGCAGAGGGCCTCTACACCCCTAGAAGGGCATTAATTACACATTAATACACACCCTGGAGGGCATTATTGCACTTAGAGAATGGGCTCTCTGTAAAATTATTATGTCTTACTTATTTTTTTTAATTTATTTTTTATACATTTTTGATGTAAAATAGTTCCTCTGCCTAATTTTTCAAAATTTCTGTAATATATGTTAGTGATGTTGGATGAGTCATTTTACATCAAAAATATATATAAAAATAATATAGTACTTAAAAATAAATAAATATAACACAAACATTTTACAGAGAGCCCTCTCTCTCTCTCTCTGTCTCTTTCTCTCTCATACACAGTCTCTTCTGCTTTCACACACACAGACATATACACACACAGTCGCCTCTGGCTTCATACTTGCATTCACTCACACAAGCATAACTCTCAACTTCTTAGCACAAAAAAAAAATGGACAAAACCAAAAATAATGGGGGGACAAAGCCCCAAAATTAGGGACAAATTTTAAATATTGTTCTTATAAACTTAGAAACTTGCTAGAACAAAAGGTATTGTATTACAATGCATTTTCTGGAAGATGTAAAGCTTGAAACTTAAATGCCTGTCATTATTTAGTGAATTCGCTCCTCACTGATTTGCCACAAAACTTTAGAAAACTACAAATTTTATGAGGAACAGACAAAAAATATGAGGCAAAAATCTGGGCATTCTGTGAAAATTTGGACAGTTGTGAGCTATGCACACAAGGCCTCTCTCTCTCGCTCTCTCTCAATCTCATGCATGCACAATCTCCTCTGCTTTCATGCACAGATTCACTCACACAGAATCATTCTCATCTCACTCGCTGTCTCAATCTCTCTCGCACACAGTCTCCGCTGTTTTCATACATGCATTCACTTACAAAAGATCAGTTTCACTCTTTCTCAATCTCTCCCACCATGGGCGCTGGAACCACAGAGTGAGGGGAAGGGACACCTCCCCACTTTTGTATCCTATGACTCTAATTACATCCTGGCTTGCTAGAAAGTAGCAAGCATTAAAAAACAACTGAAATGGAAGTTTCTTTTCTTTTATTTAAAATTGGATATTAGGATCTGATAGTTCGCACTGTTGTACTCTGCCTCTGCTGCTTCTCGACGTCTTCCACTTGTGCGGGTGGGGGTTTCAACTTCAGATTGGGGACTGGGCTGTATGTATTGCAAGCACCACTAAGCAGGTGCATTGGTCTGCCTCCCCCTTTCCTGACTGACTTAATTTTTCAGTCTGGTCAGGGTTCAGCGGCAGGTCACACTGTGTAGAAAATGGCAGTTAAACCCTACCGTTGTGTTTGACCTAAGTTAGCACACTTTTTCCTCACCCCTCGTTCCACTCCTCAAAATCCAGATGAGAGACTGATGGAAGTTTATTGTTTGAACACAGTTTGACTAAGAAGAATTAAAGTCCGAATCCGTCCATTGCTCCCCATTGCTGTCAGTGCCGTGGTGGTGGTGATACATATGTTAAATATATTACTGTCTTCTTGCAGACAGTTACAGCCTCTGTAGCCAGTCAGTATTATTTGTTTTATCTATTTTGTTTGGCAACAGGACAGGAATGGGAAAGGCACTGGATGAGGGTCTTGGGTCCATACCTATCAACTTCATAGAGCAAGAAATCTGGACAAAGCCATAAATAAAAGTGGGACAAAGGCCCAAAAATATGGACAATTTATAAATATTGCTCTTACAAACTTTGAAAGTTGATAGAATAACAGGTTTTGCATTAGCATGAATTTTCTGAAGAATAGGATGCCAAAAAATGTATCGTCACCCCCTTTGGTAAAAAAATCAGTTCCCACTAATTACTACATCGATGGGAGCCCACTGAACACTGAAGGTGTTCATAGGTTCATAGGTTTATAGGTTGATACTAGGCTATCTGTCCTAGGGCATTTATAAGCCTAGCCAGAGTGTGTTTGGCTTTCGCCACCCTTTTAGATTAGTTGACTGTGGCTCTATATAGTAGGTCACAGAAGGTAGCCCTTTTAAGGTTAGTTTACTGTACCTCTGTCAAGCAGGGACACAGAAGAGATCCCAGGGGTAAACTTACGATCTCCCATCCACTCATCAAGATTTCTCTTGAAGAGGGTCAGTGAGGGGCTCTGCCTAACATGGATTGGGATTTTGTTCCAGAGTGAGGGGAGCCTCTGGGATATGAATCTGTCCCTCCAGCATGTCCTATTTATTTCTGTGCTGAGGTTCAAGTCCCTGGAGCATGTAGCTCTAAGGGATTTGGATTTCCTGAGGTGAAGCATGTCCTTAATTCTGGGTTGGACATGGCTTTATACGTCAGACACAGATCGCCTCTGAGTAGAGCTGGAGTTTCTTTAGCTGAACTGCATAGGGCATCTGTCTGAGCCCCTTGATCCTCTTGGTGAGATACTTTTGGGGTCTTTCCAGTTGCTGAAGGTGTCGGGTAAGGTACATCCCAAACGGGGCATTGTACTCAATTATGGGCCTGATAAGTGATGAGTAGAGAGGCACAATGACCTCTCTTGATCTAGATGTGAACCCTTTCATGATAAGGTGGGCTATATAGAA